>NC_053023.1:571798049-572066685 GCF_003073215.2 Triticum urartu | reverse complement strand
TTGCTTGGGAGTCCTTGAATATTTACTTGGGGTGACTCGGGCATCCCCAAGCTTAGGCTCTTGCCACTCCTTATTCCTTCATCCATCGTGATCTCTCCCAAAACTTGAAAACTTCAATCACACAAAACTTAACAAAAAGTTTGGTAAGATCCGTCAGTATAATAAAGCAAATCACTACTCTAAATACTGTTCCAAACCAATTCATATTTTGTTTTTGCATTATAGCTACTGTAATATAACTTTTCCATGGCTTAATTCACTGAGAGAAATTGATAGTTTCATCAAAACAAGCAAACTATGCATCAAAAATAGAATCTATCTTAAACAGGACTGTCTGTAGTAATCTGAACATTCACCATACTTATTGTACTCCACAAATTCTGAAAAATAGGAAAAATAAAAAATTTGTATATAAAGACAGTGCAAAAAGTTTCAGAACTGTTCGACATTCTAGTAAAAAATGTAAAATCACGCACTACAGCCGAAGTTTCTGTTCTGCACCGCACAAACCAACAAGCAATGTAAACATACTAAAGGCAAATCTTGGCACATTATTTTTATAATACAATGGAATTGTACAATGAGATAATTATTTTTGTTGAAAAGTTTTTGTAATCAAGATTCACAAAATTTCTGTGAGCATGAACAAAGTTCAAGGAGCTCCCCCACTTCAACAATTCTTGTCTCTCTCACTTTCACTTTCCTTTTTGAAAAGTTTTGGGTTTCCCTATTTTTTTTATTTTTTTAAAACTATATAAAAGCACTCAACAGAAATAAATGACTCTCTAAAACTTCCGGGTTGTCTCCCTGACAGCGCTTTCTTTAAAGCCATTAAGCTAGGCATAAGGTGCTCAAGTAATGAATCCACCCGGATCCCAAGGTATATCAAAGCCAATTTTAATTAACAATGATTTGTGATTTAGTAGTGAGCACAAAGTAACATATATCATGCAATGATGAAGTCTAACTCTCTTCCTATGCATCGACATGTCATAAAAGAACAATTCATGCACACATAGTAAAGGCCAATGCATAGTATAAGAAGTTTCTTGCAATTTTATCATATTGGAAACATAGAGAGGCGGAGATGTAGTTCCCCTCTCATAATAATTGCAAGTAGGAGCAGCAAGCACATGAATATTATAACTATCAAAATCATCATGTGTAGTAGTGAAACGCAACCCATCAATATAATCCTTAATAAGGGAAAACTTCTCCGATATAGTGTAGTCGGGAGAATTCAAATAGATAATAGGACTATGATGCGTGGGTGCAATAGAAAAAATTTCATGTTTAACATAAGGAACTATAGAAAGTTCATCTCCATAAGCATAATTCATATTGGCATCTTGGCCACAAGCATAGCAAGCATCATCAAAAAGGGATATTTCAAAAGAATCAACGGGATCATAACAATCATAATAGCAATCATCCTTCGGTAAGCACGAAGGGAAATTAAACAATGTATGAGTTGAAGAGTTACTCTCATTGGAAGGTGGGCACGGGTAGCTAATCCGCTCTTCCTCCTTTTGTTCTTCTCTCTCCTCATCATCTTTTTCATCCAATGAGCTCATAGTTTCATAAATTTCTTCTTCCATAGACTCCTGCAAAATATTAGTCTCTTCTCGGACAGCGGAGACTTTCTCAATAAATTCATCAATATCATAATTGTATTTATAATTCTCATGGCAATATTTAAGGATAGCTAAATTTTTAGGTCTATAAACTGAATCATCAAAATCTTCACACTCTTTAAACAAAGATTCAATTTCATAAGCACCCATAAAAGCAACGAATTCTTCTATTTGTTACACATCATAGTAATCATATATACCATTAGCATAAGAAGCTAAGGTTTCATTATCATTAAATTCACATGAAAAGGGAAGGTGTGGAGCCTTCACCCTAGAGCAAAAAGTATAATCATATCTCAAGCATAGTTGCCGAGCATACCAATGCAACATATGAATTTGATCCCATAATAGTTTCCCTTTTTGAGTCAAGCGATAATCCCTAAAGTATTCATGTTGATCCAACGTTACTCCCATTATAAAGTTGAATGGGGTTTTCTTAGGATTATCAAAGTAGTACAAAATATCTTTCACATAATGAGCATCGAGGGTTTTAGGAGGTTCCCCATCTCCATGAGGAGCAAGTACACCTAATATTTTTGGTATTTCGTGTTCCATATCCATAACTAAAGATAGACAACTTAGAACAGAAAATAAAAACTACTTAGTGATAAAGAAAACAAGCACACACGAGAATATTCACCCCACGCTATTGCTCCCCGGCAATGGCGCCAGAAAAAGGTCTTGATAACTCACAAGTATAGGGGATCAATTGTAGCCTCTTTCGATAAGTAAGAGTGTCGAACCCAACAACGAGCTAAAGGTAGAAAAAATATTCCCTCAAGTTCTATCGACCACCGATACAACTCTACGCACGCATAACATTCGCTTTACCTAGAACAAGTATGAAACTAGAAGTACTTTGTAGGTGTTGTTGGATAGGTTTTCAAGATAATAAAGAGCACGTAAATAAAAAGTAGGGGCTGTTTAGATGAAGACACAACTAAGTTAGTTTTAGTAGAGAGCTTTTTGTCACGAGAAAGTTATTTGTGCCTAGGCAATCAATAACTAGACCGGTAATCATTATTGCAATTTTATTTGAGGGAGATGCATAAGCTAACATACTTTCTCTTCTTGGATCATATGCACTTATGATTGGAACTCTAGAAAGCATCCGCAACTACTAAAGATCATTAAGGTAAAACCCAATCATAGCATTATAAGGCATCAAGTCCTCTTTATTCCCATACGCAAACAACCTACTTACTCGGGTGTGTGTTTCTATCACTCACGCCACCCACCATAAGCAAATCATGAACATATTGCAAATCCTACAGTGGGGATCCTTCACGCTTGCGCGACACGGAGAGCACCATAGGACAACACCAATAATAAAACATGCAACTCAAACCAATCACAATCATCAATTAACCCATAGGACAAAACAGATCTACTCAAACATCATAGGATAGCCATACATCATTGGGAAATAATATGTAGCATTGAGCACCATGTTTAAGTAGATATTACAGCGAGTAAAAGAGGGGTTACACCGCTGCATAGAGGTGGGAAGAGTTGGTGATGATGGCGGTGAAGTTGTTGGTGTAGATTGCGGTATGATGATGGCCCTGGTGGTGTTCCGGCCCCACCGGAAGAGAGGGGGAGAGCCCCCCTTCTTCTTCTTATTACTTGACCTTCTACCTAGATGGGAGAAGGGTTTCCCCTCTGGTCCTTGGTCTCCATGGCATGGGAGGGGCGAGAGCCCCTCCGAGATTGGATCTGTCTCTCTCTGTTTCTGCGTTTTTGATTCTGCCCTTTCACTGTTTCTTAAATTCCCAGAGATCCGTAACTCCGATTGGGCTGAACTTTGGACACGATTTTTATCTGGATATTGGCTTTCTTGCAGCGAAAGAAGGGAACCAACCACCTTATGGGGTGGCCACGAGGGTCAAGGGCGCGCCCCCTACCTCGTGGGCCCCTCGAGCATTGTCTCGCGTTGATTTCACTTCCCAAAATTCACATATATTCCAAAAAAAATCTCTGTCAGTTTTTATCCCGTTTGGACTCCGTTTGATATGGATTTTCTGTGAAACAAAAAACATGCAACACACAGGAACTGGCACTAGGCACTGGATCAATATGTTAGTCCCAAAAATAGTATAAAAAGTTACCAAAAGTATATGAAAGATGTATAATATTGGCATGGAATAATCAAAAATTATAGATACGACGGAGACGTACCATTCCACTCTGGTGTGGATCCTACTCTAATTGACCTACGAGGTTCAGTAGTAACTTGATTAGAAGTTTCATGATCATCATCATTAGCTTCCTCACTAATTGGTGTAGGAATCACTAGAAATGATTTTTGTTATGAACTACTTTCCAATAAGGGAGCAGGTACAGTTACCTCATCAAGTTCTACTTTCCTCCCACTCACTTCTTTCAAGAGAAACTCCTTCTCTAGAAAGGATCCGTTCTTAGCAATGAATATCTTGCCTTTGGATCTGTGATAGAAGGTGTACCCAACAGTCTCCTTTGGGTATCCTATGAAAACACATTTCTCCGATTTGGGTTCGAGCTTATCAGGTTGAAGCTTTTTCACATAAGCATCGTAGCCCCAAACTTTAAGAAACGACAACTTGGGTTTCTTGCCAAACCATAGTTCATATGGTGTCGTATCAACAGATTTCGATGGTGCCCTATTTAACGTGAATGCAGTCGTCTCTAAAGCATAACCCCAAAATGATGGCGGTAAATCAGTAAGAGACATCATAGATCGCACCATATCTAATAAAGTGCGATTACGACGTTCGGACACACCATTACACTGTGGTGTTCCATGTGGCGTGAGTTGCGAAACTATTCCGCATTGTTTCAAATGAAGACCAAACTTGTAACTCAAACATTCTCCTGCACGACCAGATCGTAGAAGCTTTATTTCTTGTTACGATGATTTTCCACTTCACTCTGAAATTCTTTGAACTTTTCAAATGCTTCAGACTTATGTTTCATCAAGTAGATATACCCATATCTGCTCAAATCATCAATGAAGGTCGGAAAATAATGATACCCACCACGAGCATCAACACTCATCGGACCGCATACATCAGTATGTATTATTTCCAATAAGTCTGTTGCTCGTTCCATTGTTCCGAAGAACGGAGTCTTAGTCATCTTGCCCATGAGGCATGGTTCGCAAGCATCAAGTGATTACAAAAGCCCATCAGCATGGAGTTTCTTCATGCGTTTTACACCAATATGACCTAAACGGCAGTGCCACAAATAAGTTGCACTATCATTATTAAACTTATAACTTTTGGCTTCAATACTATGAATATGTGTATCACTACTATCAAGATTTAGTAAAAATATACCACTCGTCAAGGGTGCATGACCATAAAAGATATTACTCATATAGATAGAACAACCATTATTCTCTGATTTAAATGAATAACCATCTCGCATCAAACAAGATCCAGATATAATGTTCATGCTTAACGCTGGCACCAAATAACAGTTATTTAGGTCTAAAACTAATCCCGAAGGTAGATGTAGAGGTAGCGTGCCGATGGCGATCACAGCGACTTTGGAACCATTTCCCATGCGCATCTTTACCTCGTCCTTAGCCAATCTTTGCTTAATCTGTAGCCCCTGTTTCAAGTTGCAAATATTAGCAATAGAACTTGTATCAAATACCCAGGCACTACTGCGAGCATTAGTAAGGTACACATCAATAACATGGATATCAAATATACCTTTCACTTTGCCATCCTTCATATCTGCCAAATACTTGGGGCAGTTCCGCTTCCAGTGACCAATCCCTTTGAAGTAGAAGCACTCGGTCGCAGGCTTAGGGCCAGAATTGGGCTTCTTCACTTGAGCAGCAACTTTCTTGCCATTCTCCTTGAAGTTCCCCTTCTTCCCTTTGCCCATCTTCTTGAAACTAGTGGTCTCGTTGACTATCAACACTTAATGCTCCTTCTTGATTTCTACCTTCGTAGCCTTTAGCATTGCGAAGAGCTCGGGAATTGTCTTATCCATCCCTTGCATATTATAGTTCATCATGAAGCTTTTGTTGCTTGGTGGTAGTGATTGAAGAACTCTGTCAATGACACTATCAACCGAAAGATTAACTCCCAGCTGAGTCAAGCGATTATGGTACCCAGACATTCTGAGTATGTGTTCACTAACAGAACTATTCTCCTCCATTTTGCAGCTGTAGAACTTATTGGAGACTTCATCTCCGGGCATTTGCCTGAAATATTAACTTCAACTCCTGGAACATCTCATATGCTCCATGACGTTCAAAACGTCGTTCAAGTCCCAGTTCTAAGTCGTAAAGCATGGCACACTGAACTATCAAGTAGTCATCAGCTTTGCTCTGCCAGGTGTTCATAACATCTGGAGTTGCTCCTACAGGGCTTTTAGGCATGACAGGGCTTTTAGGCATGTCAAACCAACTTTTAGGCAGTGGAGGAATGGATTCATTCATGACATTACTCTTATTTCACACCGAATCAAAACCAAGTACAAGGAGGCTCTGCTAAAGTGGATTGATTTCCTGCCTCCTTGAAGGCCATCTTTTGCCTCATCTTCCTCTCCTAGCTGTACATTGTAATGTTTTCACTTTTCTTTCCTTAGTCTTCTTTAGCCTTCTAGTTTAGCTTTTTCTTTTCTTTGTTCCTCCCCTTGAGGAATTTTGTAATTGTTATCTCTCTTCTTTCAATAAAATATTGTGGGGTGTAAGACCTGCAGTCTTCCAGGTAAAAAACATCTGGAGTTGCTCCTGCAGCAAGTTTGGCACCTAGCGGTGCTTCCAGGACGTAATTCTTCTGTGCAGCAATGAGGATAATCCTCAAGTTACGGACCCAGTCCATATAATTGCTACCATCATCTTTCAACTTACCTTTCTCTAGGAACGCATTAAAATTCAACGAAACAATAGCACTGGCCATTTATCTACAACAACATAGACATGCAAAATACTATCAGGTACTAAGTTCATGATAAATTAAAGTTCAATTAATCATATTACTTAAGAACTCCCACTTAGATAGACGTCCCTCTAATCTTCTAAGTGATCACGTGATCCATATCAACTAAACCATGTCCGATCATCACGTGAGATGGAGTAGTTTTCAGTGGTGAACATCACTATGTTGATCATATCTACTATATGATTCATGCTTGACCTTTCGGTCTCAGTGTTCCAAGGCCATATCTGCATACGCTAGGCTCGTCAAGTTTAACCCGAGTATTCTACTTGTGCAAAACTGGCTTGCACCCGTTGTATGTGAACATAGAGCTTATCACACCCGATCATCACGTGGTGTCTCGGCACGACGAACTATAGCAACGGTGCATACTCAGTGAGAACACTTATACCTTTAAATTTAGTGAGAGATCATCTTATAATGTTGCCGCTGTACTAAGCAAAATAAGATGCATAAAGGATAAACATCACATGCAATCAATATAAGTGATATGATATGGCCATCATCATCTTGTGCCTTTGATCTCCATCTCCAAAGCACCGTCATGATCACCATCATCATCGGCTTGACACCTTGATTTCCATCGTAACATCGTTGTCGTCTCTCCAACTATTGCTTCTACGACTATCGCTACCGCTTAGTGATAAAGTAAAGTAATTACATGGCGATTGCATTTCATACAATAAAGCGACAACCATATGGCTCTTGCCAGTTGCCGATAACTGTGTTACAAAACATGATCATCTCATACAACAATTTATATAATCACGTCTTGACCATATCACATCACAACATGCCCTGCAAAAACAAGTTAGACATCCTCTACTTTGTTGTTGCAAGTTTTACGTGGCCGCTAAGGGCTTAGCAAGAACCATTCTTACCTGCGCATCAAAAACCACAACGCGGTATAGTGATTGCTTCTTGATCTTCAGAAAGAACCATGTTCATTGAATCCGATTCAACTAAAATTGGAGAAACTAACACCTGCCAGCCACCTGTGTGCAAAGCACGTCGGTAGAACCAGTCTCATGAACGCGGTCATGTACATAATGTCGGTCCTGGCTGCTTCATCCAACAATAACGCTGAATCAAGAAACAACTAGTGACGGCAAGCAATATGTATATACCCACGCCCACAACTCCTTTGTGTTCTCCTCGTGCATATAACATCTACGTATAGACCTGGCTTGGATGCCACCGTAGGGGAACCAGTATTTTAAAACTTTTCCTATGATCACGCAAGATCTATCTAGGGATGCATAGCAACGAGAGGGGAGAGTGTGTCTACGTACCATCGTAGACCGAAAGCGGAATCGTTAAGTAACGTGGTTGATGTAGTCAAACGTCTTCGCGGTCCAACTGATCAAGTACCAAACGCATGGCACCTCCGCGATCTGCACACGTTCAGCTCAGTGATGTCCCTCGAACTCTAGATCCAGCTGAGGCCGAGGGAGAGTTTCGTCAGCACGACGGCGTGTTGACGGTGATGATGAAGTTACCGATGCAGGGCCTTGCCTAAGCACTACGACAATATGACCAAGGTGGAAATCTGTGGAGGGGGGCACCGCACACGACTAAGAGATCAACTTGTGTGTCTATGGGGTTCCCCCTCCCCCGTATATAAAGGAGTGGAGGAGGGGAGGGCCGGCCTCCTATGGCGCGCCCCAAGGGGGGATTCCTACTCCTAGTAGGAGTAGGTTTCCCCCCTTCCCTAGTTGGAGTAGGAGAAGAAGGAAGAGGGAGAGGGAGAGAAGCAAAGGGGGACCGGCCCCCTTCCCAATTCGGATTGGGCTTGGGGGCATGCGCCTCCCACTTGGCCGCCTCCTCCTAACTCCCACCATGGCTCATTAAGGCCCATTAACTCCCCGGGGGGTTCCGATAACCCCTCGGTACTCCAGAAAATGCCCGAACCTATCTGAAACCTTTCTAGTGTCCAAACATAGCCTTCCGATATATCAATCTTTACCTCTCGACCATTTCAAGACTCCTCGTCATGTCCGTGATCATATCCGGGACTCCGAACTATCTTCGGTACATCAAATCACATAACTCATAATACATATCATCATCGAACGTTAAGCGTGCGGACCCTATGGGTTCGAGAACTATGTAGACATGACCGAGACACATCTCCGGTCAGTAAGCAATAGCGGAACCTGGATGCTCATGTTGGTTCCTACATATTCTATGAAGATCTTTATCGGTCAAACCGCAATGACAACATACATCATTCCCTTTGTCATCGGTATGTTGCTTGCCCGAGATTCGATCGTCGGTATCCTCATACCTAGTTCAATCTCGTTACCGGCAAGTCTCTTTACTCATTCCATAATGCATCATCCTACAACTAACTAATTAGTCACATTGCTTGCAAGGCTTATCATGATGTGCATTACCGAGAGGGCCCAGAGATACCTCTCCGATACTCGGAGTGACAAATCCTAATCTTGATCTATGCCAACCCAACAAAACACCTTCGGAGATACCTATAGAGCATCTTTATAATCACCCAGTTACGTTGTGACGTTTGATAGCACACAAGGTATTCCTCCGGTATTCGGGAGTTGCATAATCTCATAGTCAAAGGAATAGGTATATGACATGAAGAAAGCAATAGCAATAAAACTGAACGATCAACATGCTAAGCTAACGGATGGGTCTTGTTCGTCACATCATTCTCCTGATGATGTGACCCCGCTCATCAAATGACAACACATGTCTATGGTTAGGAAACTTAACCATCTTTGATTAATGAGCCAGTCTAGTAGAGGCTTACTAGGGACACGGTGTTTTGTCTATGTATCCACACATGTATCAAGTTTCCAGTTAATACAATTCTAGCATGAATAATAAACATTTATCATGATATAATGAAATAAAAAATAACAACTTTATTATGGCCTCTAGGGCATATTTCCTTCAGTTCTATAAGCCCATAATGCATCATCAAGTTTCTTAGACCAATTCTTTCAGGATCTACTGACGGTCTTTTGCAAAATTAACTTTATTTATCTATTGCTCAATTCAACTTGACCACTAGATTGAGGATGATAAGGATATGCAATCCTATGGTTGAGATCATATTTAGCAAGTAGTTTTCGGAATGCACCATGAATAAAATGTGAACGACCATCAGTCATTAAATATCCAGGGACAACCTTGGTAAAATAACTTCTTTAAGCATTTTAATAGAATAGAAGTGTTATGATCAGCACTACTAGTTGGAATAGCTTCTACCCACTTAGTAACGTAATCAACAACAACTAGAATATGAGTATACCCATTAGAGGAAGGAAAATGCCCGATATAATCAAATACCCAAACATCAAATGGTTTAATAACAATTGAATAATTCATAGGCATTTCCTGACGTCTACCAATATTACTAATTCTTTTATATTCATCACAAGATAAGACAAACTTACGAGCATCCTTGAAGAGAGTAGGCCAATAAAAACGAGATTGTAATACCTTATGTGCAGTCCTATCTCCCGCGTGGTGCCCTCCGTAAGCCTCGGAATGACACTTCCGTAGGATTTGTTCCTATTCATGCTCAGGTAGACAACGTCTAATAATACCATCTACTCCTTCTCTATAAATATGTGGGTCATCCTAGAAGTAATGTCCAAAATCAAAGAAGAACTTTTTCTTTTGTTGGTATGTGAAACTAGGTGGTATAAATTTAGCAATGATGTAATTAGCGTAGTCTGCATACCAAGGAGTACTACAAGAAGCATTTATAATAGCTAATTGTTCATCAGGAAACCTATAATCAATAGGCAGTGGGTCATCAAGAATATTTTCCAA
This sequence comes from Triticum urartu, assembly GCF_003073215.2. Classification (NCBI taxonomy): domain Eukaryota; kingdom Viridiplantae; phylum Streptophyta; class Magnoliopsida; order Poales; family Poaceae; genus Triticum; species Triticum urartu. Next base: position 572,056,310 of record NC_053023.1, on the reverse strand, counting down.
TCTAGACAGATTATCGGCTACGGGATTCTCAGCTCCCTTCTTATCAGTAATATGCAAGTCAAATTCTTGTAGCAATAGAACCCACCTAATGAATCTAGGTTTAGCATCTTTCTTTTCCATAAGATATTTAATAGCAGCATGATCGATGTGAATAATTACTTTAGAATCAACTATGTAATATCTGAATTTTTCACATGCAAACACAACTGCTAAAAATTATGTCTCAATAGTAGCATAATTTCTTTGAGCAATGTCTAGAGTCTTAATAGCATAATGGATAACATTTAATTTCTTATTAACTCTTTGTTCTAGAACAGCACCAACAACATAATCACTAGCATCACACATAATTTCAAAAGGCAAGTTCCAATCAGGTGGTTGAACAATAGGTGCAAAAGTTAAGGCTTTCTTAAGTGTTTCAAAGGCTTCTACACAATCATCATCAGAAACAAATGGAACATTGAGGGAGTCCTGGATTAGGGGGTCTCCAGACAGACGGACTATATCCTTTGGCCGGACTGTTGGACTATGAAGATACAAGATTGAAGACTTCGTCTCGTGTCTGGATAGGACTCTACTTGGCATGGAAGGCAAGCTAGGCAATACGGATATGTATATCTCCTCCTTTGTAACCGACCTTGTGTAACCCTAGCCCCCTCCGGTGTCTATATAAACCGGAGGGTTTTAGTCCGTAGGACAACATACAATCATACCATAGGCTAGCTTCTAGGGTTTAGCCTCTCTGATCTCGTGGTAGATCAACTCTTGTAATACTCATATCATCTAGAATAAATCATGCAGGACGTAGGGTTTTACCTCCATAAAGAGGGCCTGAACCTGGGTAAAACATCGTGTTCCCTGCCTCCTATTACCATCCTCCTTAGACGCACAGTTCGGGACCCCCTACCCGAGATCCGCTGGTTTTGACACCGACATTGGTGCTTTCATTGAGAGTTCCTCTGTGTCGTCACCGTTAGGCTTGATAGCCCCTACTATCATCGATAGCGATCTAGTCCAGGGTGAGACTTTTCTCCCTGGACAGATCTTTGTGTTCGGCGGCTTCGCACTGCGGGCCAACTCGCTTGGCCATCTGGAGCAGATCGAAAGTTACGCCCCTAGCCACCAGGTCAGGTTTGGAAGCTTAAATTACACGGCCAATATCCGCGGAGACTTGATCTTCGACGGATTCGAGCCCCTGCCTTGTGCGCCACACGGTCACGATGAGTACGATTTAGCTCTACCATCGGACCGTATTCAGAAGATCGCACCAGCAGCCGCTCCGAGCCTCAATTCGGAGCAAGTTGCGTCATCCATGGACGGGTGGATAGACCCCGTCACGGAGGCCGTATCCTCAGCGGCGATCGAGCCAAATATCGACCTTACCCTTCATGAGAGCCATGTTGCCAAACTGCCGGATCCTTCTCCGTCCACGGACTTCGAACCGCCTGCGCCCGTTCCTATCGAATCCGATTGGGCGCCGATCATGGAGTTTACCTTCGCGGATATTTTTCAGCACTCGCCCTTCGGCGACATACTGAACTCATTAAGGTCTCTCTCCTTGTCAGGAGGATCCTGGCTGAACTATGTCCGGCAGGATTGGGATGCGGATGACGAAGAAATTCGCCGCTCACCCACCACCCACTTAGTAGCCACTGTCGACGACTTAACCGACATGCTCGACTTCGACTCCAAAGACATCGACAGTATGGACGACGATGCGGGAGACGAAGAGGAACCACTGCCCACAGGGCACTGGACAGCCACCTCATCATACGATATATACATGGTGGACACACCCAAAGAAGGCAATGGCGACGAGACAACGGAGGATGACCCCTCCAAGAAGCAACCCAAGTGCCGGCGTCAGCGGCGCCGCTCTAAGTCCCGCCAAGCCAAAAGCGGTGATACCGGCACAGGAGATAATAGCACTCCAGATAGTGCCGAAGATGGCAACAATCCCCCCAGCAAGATTTAGGGCAGGAGGATGGAGAAGCCAGCCCTCCAGAGAGAGCGGCAGATGGAGAGGCGGAGGATGATAATTACATGCCTTCCTCCGAAGACGAGGCAAGCCTCGACGATGAAGAATTCGTCGTGCCAGAGGATCCCGTCGAACAAGAGCGCTTCAAGCGCCGGCTTATAGCCACTACAAATAGCCTTAAGAAAAAACAGCAGCAGCTTCAAGCTGATCAAGATTTGCTAGCTGACAGATGGACTAAAGTCCTGGCGACCGAGGAATATAAACACGAACGCCCCTCCAAGAGTTACCCAAAGTGCAGGTTGCTACCCCGACTGGAGGAGGAAGCACCGAAAACCACATCCCCAGTGTATGACGCGGATGATCGGCCACCTCATGGCCGCGACAGAGAGGCATTCCAGCCAAAAACTCAGCCCGCACCCTGAAGCCATTCAAATAAAAAGGCATGGGGAAATATGCCAGACCTGCGAGACGTATTGGAGGACAAAGCAAAACATGCAAGATCGATCTACGAATCACGAGGGCGTGCCACTATGCGAGACGATAATCGTCACGCCGGATATAGTAAAAGTAAGTCCGGCCGGGACGAACACAGTAGGCAAGACTCATTCGAGCTACGTCGCGACATAGCCTAGTACAGAGGCGCCGCACACTCCCTATGCTTCACAGACGAAGTAATGGATCATCAAATCCCAGAGGGTTTAAACCCGTAAATATAGAATCATACGACGGCACAACAGATCCTGTGGTATGGATCGCGGATTTCCTCCTGCATATCCACATGGCCTGCGGTGATGATCTACACGCCATTAAATACCTCCCACTCAAGCTCAAAGGACCAGCTCGGCATTGGCTCAATAGCTTGCCAGCAGAGTCCATTGGCTGTTGGGAGGATCTGGAAGCCGCATTCCTCGACAACTTCCAGGGCACTTACGTGCGACCACCAGATGCCAATGACTTGAGCCACATAATTCAGCATCCGGAAGAATCGTCCAGGCAATTCTGGACACGGTTCCTAACAAAGAAAAATCAAATCGTCGACTGTCCGGATGCAGAGGCCCTAGCAACTTTTAAGCACAACATCCGCGACGAGTGGCTCGCCCGGCACCTTGGCCAGGAAAAGCCGAAATCTTTGGCAGCCCTCATGTCGGTGTACTAGAGTAGGGGTACCCTAGTATCCCGAACTTGTGCACGGGCAGTCGCAGCATCCCGCGGCAAGGCTTGCCGGGTGACCGCCAAGGTCCTCCGCGGTTCCTTTGGAGCATTCAAGGACAAAGTATCCAAGCCAAGGAGACAAGACCCCGGCAAGAGGAGCTTGCTGGGAAGGCCAACCAAGGCATCTCAAGGAACTTGCCGCGATGCGCCACGCGTCCCGGCAAGGCCCGGTGAGCGACAAGCTCCCAGACGCGATAAGACAACGACCGCGGCAAGCCACCACTCTGTGTCCGCGCTCCAGCGCATCCACCAACGTGTTGCTCTGGGACCCTTCCAGGCGTACGTGGCAGGAGGTTGTGCAGCCAGCGGTGCGCGGTGGCAAGCGGCACTGACAAGATTGCCATCGTGGCGAGCGGTGGCGTCCCTGACGGTCCCTTTTGCACTATTTAGGTGACGCAGACGGGCATTTAATGCCCTTGTCCCCTGCCGTCAGGGTTAGGTATGATATACTGTAGCAGGTAGCTGTAGCTGTACCAACCGCAGCACCTTTCCATTTTTACCCTTGTCTACGTTGCCACCTGTCGGTGACCCCTTGAGCATATAAAAGGAGGCCCATGCGCAACGTAGAGGGGGGGAGAGGAAGAGAACACCCACGCTCAGTCTCGTTAGCTGCTGGGGTGTACTGTAGCACTCCGCGCTCCCGAGCAAGAACTCAATACAAACCACAAAGCAGGAGTAGGGTTTTACGCATCCGTGCGGCCCGAACCTGGGTAAACTGCTCGTGTGCTTCACCTCGATCCGCTCTTCGAGTGACCCTCGCCCCCGCCGAACCGAAAGGGACTCAGTCCGCCGGTCCCATAGGTGTTCGTGGATTAGCCCCCCGGCATCTTTCGACACTCATGACCTGATTTTGTGCGGGAGAAGACAGTTGGCTGGCTCGCAGCAATAACATATCAAAGAACCATGGTACTTCGGATACCAAGGATGGCAATGGTAGGTCACATCACAACAAACATAAGCGCCGCATTAACAGCGACAATACCGAGGATACAGCAGTTAATGCCGGATTCAAAGGCTCTAAACCCGGTCAACGGAAAAAGGCATTCAAAATAAGCACTCCGGGCCCGTCCAGTTTGGACCGTATACTCGATCGCTCGTGCCAAATACACGGCACCACCGACAAGCCAGCCAACCACACCAACAGGGACTGTTGGGTGTTCAAGCAGGCCGGCAAGATAAATGCTGAAAACAAAGATAAGGGGTCACATAGCGATGACGAGGAGGAGCCCCGGCAGCCGAACACCGGAGGACAGAAGAGGTTCCCCCCACAAGTGCGGACGGTGAACATAATATACGCAACCCACATCCCCAAGAGGGAGCGGAAGCGTGCGCTCAGGGACGTATATGCGTTGGAGCCAGTCGCCCCAAAGTTCAATCCATGGTCTTCATGCCCGATCACATTCGACCATAGGGACCACCCCACTAGTATCCGTCATGGTGGATTCGCCGCATTGGTCTTAGACCCAATCATTGATGGATTTCACCTCACTCGAGTCCTTATGGATGGCGGCAGCAGCCTGAACCTACTTTATCAGGACACAGTGCGCAAAATGGGTATAGACCCTTCAAGGATCAAACCCACTAAAACGACCATTAAAGGCGTCATACCAGGTGTAGAGGCCCATTGCACAGGCTCAGTAACACTGGAAGTGGTCATCGGATCTCCAGATAACTTCCGAAGCGAAGAGTTAATCTTCAACATAGTCCCTTCCGCAGTGGCTACCATGCACTACTCGGGTGAACCGCATTTGCTAGATTCAATGCGGTACCGCATTATGCATATCTCAAGCTCAAGATGCCAGGACCTCGGGGGGTCATCACATCCAATGGAAACACAGAGCCTTCTCTCCGCACAGAGGAGCACACTGCGGCCCTCGCAGCAGAAGCGCAAAGCAGCCTCTTAAGGCAATCCACTAGTTCAGCGATTAAGGACCCGGACACCTTCCAGCGCGCCCGGAGTAATCGGCAACAAGACCGCCTGGCATGTTCCGAGCTCGCATAGCAATGCGGCCCCCACCCCGGTCCCAGCCAAATGGTGAAATCTGTGCCACGCGTACATAATTGCGCATTAAAAATACCATGGGCACAGGCGGGGAGGGGGCACGACTGTGGCACGCTCCAAGTCGCGGCTTAAACCGCACTAGGGGCTTCCCGCTTTGTTATTTTTCTCTTTCAGGACTTTAATCTCTGGACACCCAGTCCGGCAGCATGATTGCCGAACACATGATGCAGTAACCAAGGAGGCAGAAAGCTACGTCGCACCACGGAACTCCCAGGTGGATTACGATAATGAGTGAAATATTTGCTTTAATACTATTCCTTAGCTTGCCCTTGGGAGGGACATGTCAAACAGTCCTACTTTTTGCTTATCACACTACTTGTATCATTCTGCTTTAATGCACCTTTTTGGATAAACAATGCATAGCATTAAGACTATTATTGCACTCTTCCTTTCTATATATATATGTTCATTCATGACATCTAGCACCCGTACACTCTGGTATGGCCAATACGCTAGGGGCTTAAGCATACCCCATAATACGGCGTGAGAAGTCCGAACACTTTCGACAGTGCGGCACCCCGAACTTATAGCATTATATCCATCGGCTCCGAATCATGTCTTGGGTCAATAGTTGGGTTTGCCCGGCTCCCATGTTTTGGTACCTTACGTTCCGCTATATCGGCTAAGGTAGCACTGGGAGAACTACTGCGATTGTGCCCCGGTTCTGCTGGGCTAAGCACCTCAGTAGAGAAAGCTAAAACTGACTGTCATGATAAGGCGAGAGACTGGTCGCTGTTCGAGAGGTTTCAAGTCCCTAAAGACTTATGACACTTAGAGCGAGGAGCCGGCCCTGTCCGGCTTAAGGCGTGTATCGCGCCCCAAATTCGGCCTTCCGAATACTAGGGGCTTCGCCGAAATTTAAAATTATAGAATTCTATGGCTAAGTGAGAGTGATAACGCATTATAGTCCGATTGCCTTGTTCGTTGTGCTGAGCACCTCCCTCGAAGGACCCAACAATGGGAACAAGAGTGCTCAGGTTTATCCCGAACACCCCAGCAGTCGTGGCGTGGGGGCAGAAGCCAACGAGTAGCCATCTCTTAGATTTGATAAGCAGCCGAACAGAAGGCAATATTTTAAATTCAAACAAGCGTTGCATAGCGCATATGAACAAGTTTTCATAATACAGGATTACACGAGCAAGTTTACTCAAATATTACATCTTTCGCACACTCGTCCGCTACAAGACAGGCACCCTTCGAGACACCTTCATAATACATCTTGGGGTGGCGATGTTCCTTGCCCTACGGTGGCCCATCCTTCACTAGCTTCACGGCATCCATCTTGGCCCAGTGCACCTTTGCACGGGCGAAAGCCCGGCATGCACCTTCGATGCAGACGGACCGCTTAATGACTTCCAGCCGTGGGCAGGCATCCACAAGCCGCCTCACCAGGCCGAAGTAGCTGTTGGGGAGGGCGTCACCAGGCCACATCCGGACTATAAAGTCCTTCATGGCCTGTTCGGCCACCTTGTGCAGCTCGACCAGTTGCTTCAGCTGGTCGCTCAGAGGCATCGGGTGTTCGGTCTCAGTATACTGAGACCAGAACAGCTTCTTTGTTGAGCTTCCCTCCTCGGCCTGGTAAAACTGTGCGGCATCCGACACGCTGCGGGGCAAATCTGTGAATGCTCCTGGAGAGCTCCGGATTCGGGTAAGTAACAAGTAATTTACTTTCACATGCTTGCTGAGGGAGTCCTGGATTAGGGGGTGTTCGGGTAGCCGGACTATACCTTCAGCCGGACTCCAGGACTATGAAGATACAAGATTGAAGACTTTGTCCCGTGTCCGGATGGGACTTTCCTTGGCGTGGAAGGCAAGCTTGGCGATGCGGATATGCAAGATCTCCTACCATTGTAACCGACTCTGTGTAACCCTAACCCTATCCGGTGTCTATATAAACCGGAGGGTTGTAGTCCGTAGGACATCAACTCCATATACAACAATCATACCATAGGCTAGCTTCTAGGGTTTAGCCTCCTTGATCTCGTGGTAGATCTACTCTTGTATTACCCATATCATCAATATTAATCAAGCAGGAGTAGGGTATTACCTCCATCGAGAGGGCCTGAACCTGGGTAAAAACATCGTGTCCCTTGTCTCCTGTTACCATCCGGCCTTGACGCACAGTCCGGGACCCCCTACCCGAGATCCGCCGGTTTTGACACCGACATTGGTGCTTTCATTGAGAGTTCCTCTATGTCGTCGCCTTTAGGCCCGATGGCTCCTTTGATCATCAACAACGATGTGGTCCAGGGTGAGACTTTTCTCCCCGGACAGATCTTCGCCTTCGGCGGCTTCGCACTGCGGGCCAATTCGCTTGGCCACCTGGAGCAGATCGAAAGCTACGCCCCTGGCCATCAAGTCAGGTTTGGAAGCCTAAATTACATGGCAGACATCCGCGGAGATTTGATCTTAGACGGATTCAAGCCACAACCAAGTGCGCCGCACTGTCTCGCGGGGCATGATCTTGCTCTGTCACCGAATAGTATCCCGGAGGCCGCAAACGCACCAGCTCTGACCCTTAATTCGGAGCCAGTTGTGTCAGTCGAGGATGAGCGGTTGCACGTCACCTCGGGGGCTGCGATCTCAAAGGCGATCGAGCCGAACGCTGGCCCCACACTCCGCGTGACTCACGACTCCGAGGATCCGGACTCCTCTGCGGACTCCGAACCCCCCGCGCCCCTGCCGATCGAATCCGATTGGGCGCCAATAATGGAGTTCACCGCCGCGGACATCTTTCAGCACTCGCCTTTTGGCAACATCCTGAATTCTCTCAAGTCTCTCTCTTTATCAGGAGAGACCTGGCCGGATTACGGTCTGCGAGGATGGGATACGGACGATGAAGAAGTTCAAAGCCCACCCACCACCCACTTTGTAGCCACTGTCGACGATTTAACCGACATGCTTGACTTTGGCTCCGAAGACATCGACGGTATGGACGACGATGTAGGAGACGAACAGGAACCAGCACCTGTAGGGCGCTGGAAGGCCACCTCGTCATATGACATATATATGGTGGATACTCCAAAACATGGAGATGGCGATGGAATAGCGGGGGATGACACCTCCAAGAAACAGCCAAAGCACCGGCGTCAGCGGCGCCGCTCTAAATCCCGCCAAAGCAAAAACGGTGATTCCGGCACGGGAGATAATACTACCCCAGATAGCGCCGAAGAACACCCACCACAGCAAGATTCGGCACAGGAAGATGGAGAAGCCAGCCCTCATGAGAGAGCGGCAGAACGAGAGGTCGAGGATGATAACTATATGCCTCCCTCCGAAGACGAGGCAAGCCTCGATGACGATGAATTCTTCGTACCATCAGACCCCGCCGAACAAGAGCGTTTCAAACACAGGCTTTTAGCCATGGCAAGCAGCCTCAAGAAAAAGCAGCAACATCTTAGAGCTGACCAAGATTTGCTAGCTGACAGATGGACCGAGGTCCTTGCAGCCGAAGAGTATGAACTCGAACGCCCCTCCAAGAGTTACCCAAAGCGCAGGCCGCTACCCTGATCAGAGGAGGAAGCACCTACATTACCAGCGCACGACATGGCAGACCGGCCACCTCACGGCCGCGATAGAGAGGCCTCTCGGCCCTCAACAGAAGCCATGCCCCGACGCCGCTCAACTAAGGCACGGGAAAATGCGCCAGACCTACGAGACGTACTGGAGGATAGGGCAAGACAAACAAGATCGATCTATGGATCGCAGGCGCCCTACGGCACGTGACGATGATCTTCACTCCGGATACAACAAATCCGGCCGGGCCGAACACAACAGACATAGCTCTTCCAAGCGTCGTGATATAGCCCAGTACAGAGGCGCCGCACACCCGCTATGCTTCATGGATGAAGTAATGGATCATAAAATCCCAGAGGGTTTCAAACCCGTAAACATCGAATCATACGATGGCACAACAGATCCGGCAGTATGGATCGAGGATTATCTTCTTCACATCCACATGGCACGCGGCGATGATCTACACGCCATCAAATACCTCCCGCTCAAACTTAAAGGACCGGCCCGGCATTGGCTTAACAGCTTGCCAGCAGACTCAATCAGTTCTTGGGAGGACCTGGAAGCCGCATTCCTCGATAACTTCCAGGGCACTTACGTGCGACCACCGGATGCCGACGACTTAAGCCACATAATTCAGCAGCCAGAGGAATCGGCCAAGCAATTCTGGACACGGTTCCTAACAAAGAAAAATCAGATAGTCGACTATCCGGACGCAGAGGCCCTAGCAGCCTTCAAGCATAACATCCGCGACGAGTGGCTTGCCCGGCACCTGGGACAGGAAAAGCCGAAATCTATGGCAGCCCTCACGACACTCATGACCCGCTTTTGCGCGGGAGAAGACACCTGGCTAGCTCGCAGTAACAACTTATCAAAGAACCCTGGTAATTCGGATACCAAGGACAAAAGTGGCAGGACACGTCGGAATAAGGAAAAACGCCGCGTTAGCAGCGACAGCAATGAAGAGACGGCAGTCAATGCCGGATTCAGAGGCTATAAATCCGGTCAGCGGAAAAAGGCATTCAAAAAGAATACTCAGGGCCCATCCAGTTTGGACTGAATACTTGACCGCTTGTGCCAGATACATGGCACCCCCGAAAGGCCAGCCAATCACACTAACAGGGATTGTTGGGTGTTCAAGCAGGCAGGCAAGTTAAGAGCCGAAAACAAAGACAATGGGCTCCACAGCGACAACGAGGAGGAGCCCAGGCCGCCGAACAACAATGGACAGAAGGGCTTTCCCCCACAAGTGCGGACGGTGAACATGATATACGCAACCCACATTCCCAAGAGGGAGCGGAAGCGTGCGCTATGGGACGTATACGCGTTGGAGCCAGTCGCCCCAAAGTTCAACCCATGGTCCTCCTGCCCGATCACTTTTGATCGAAGGGACCATCCCACTAGCATCCGTCATGGTGGCTTCGCCGCATTGGTTCTTGACCCAATCATCGACGGATTTCATCTCACAAGAGTCCTCATGGATAGCGGCAGTAGTCTGAACCTGCTTTACCAGGATACAGTGCGGAAAATGGGCATAGATCCCTCAAGGATTAAGCCCACAAAAACGACCTTTAAAGGCGTTATACCAGGTGTAGAAGCCAACTGTACAGGCTCAGTAACACTTGACGTGGTCTTCGGATCCCCGGACAATTTCCGAAGCGAAGAGTTAATCTTTGATATAGTCACGTTTCGCAGTGGCTATCACGCCCTGCTCGGACGAACCGCATTCGCAAAGTTCAATGCGGTGCCACACTACACATATCTCAAGCTCAAGATGCCAGGCCCTCGAGGAGTAATCACGGTCAATGGAAACACCGAACGCTCCCTCCGTATGGAGGAGCACACGGCGGCTCTCGCAGCGGAAGTACAAAGTAGCCTTCTTAGGCAATTCTCCAGTCCGGCCGTTAAAAAGCCAGACACTGCCAAGCGCGCCCGGAGTAACCCACAGCAGGACCGCCTGGCACGCTCTGAGCAAGCGTAGCAATGCGGCCCCAACCCCAGCTCTCGCGACATAGCGAAACCAGTGCCTCGCGTACATAACTACGCCCTTCAAATACCATGGGCACAGGGGAAGGGGCACAATAATGGCACGCCCAAAATACGGCTTAAAACGTACTAGGGGCTGCCGGAGTCTTTTTTTTAATTTTTTCTTACTTTCAGGACTCCATACTTCGGATGACCTGTTCGGCAATTCGACTGTCGCACAAACGATGCAAGATCCAGGGAGGCAGACAAGCCATGCTGCATTATGGAACTCCCAGGTGGTCTCTGTTACGAGCGGTATACCTGTTTCGAATACAATTCCACGGCCTGCCCCTGGTCAGGACATGTTAAATAGTCCAATATCTTTTTGCTTATCGCACTATTTGTATCGTTCGGCTTTGATAAATAGCCTCTCTATAAACAATGCATAGCTTTTTGTCTATTTTTTGCATTATCCTCTTTTCACATATATGTTTATTAAATGACATGATTGCACCCGTACACCATGGTACGGCAAACACGCCAGGGGCTTTAGTACCCCTCATTATGGTGTGAGAAGTCCGTACACTTTCACAAGTGCGGCACCCCGAACTTATAGCACTATATGCATCGGCTCTGAATCATGATTTGGGACAATAGTTGGGTTTGCCCGGCTCCTATGTTTTGGTGCCTTACGTTCCGCTATATCGGCTAAGGTAGCACTAGGAGAACCACTGCGATTGTGCCTCGGTTCAGCTGGGTTAAGCACCTCAGTGGAGAAAGCTAAAACTGACTGTCATGATGAGGCGAGAGACCGGTCGCTGTTCGAGAGGTTTTTCGAGTCCCTAAAGACTTATCCCGCTTCGAGCGAGGAGCCGGCTTTGTCCGGCCAAGGCGTGGATAGCGCCCCGAACTCGGTCTTCCGAACTAGGGGCTTTGCCGAAATTTAAAATTATAGAGTTCTATGGCTAAGTGAGAGTGTTCAAGCATTATAGTCCGATTTCCTGGTTCGTTGTGCTGAGCGCCTCCCTCGAAGGACCCAACTATGGGAAAAAGAGCGCTCAGGTTTATCCCGAACACCCCAGCACTAGTGGCATGGGGGCAGAAGCCGACGACTGGCCATCTCTCAATTTTTTGATAAACGGCCGCACAGAAAGTAATATTTTAAATTCAATAAGCATTGCTTAGCGCATATGAACAAGTTTTCAGCGCACAGGATAAACACGAGCGAGTTCATTCAAAAATCACATCCTTGGTACATTCATCCGCCACAAGGCGGGCACCTACAAGAACATCCTTGTAGTAGTTGTCGGGCTTGCGATGCTCCTTCCCCGGCGGCGGCCCGTCCTTCACAAGCTTCTCACCGTCCAGCTTACCCCAATGCACCTTTGCACGGGCAAGGGCCCGACGGGCACCTTCGATGCAGACGGAGCGCTTGATGACCTCGAGCCTCGGACAGGCCTCCACCAGCCGCCACACCAGCCCAAAATAGCTCCCAGGCAGGGCCTCTCTGGGCCACAGCCAAACTATGAAGCCCTTCATGGCCTGTTCGGCCGCCTTGTGGAGCTCGACCAGCTGTTTCAGCTGGTCGCTCAAGGGCACAGGGTGTCCGGCCTCAGAATACTGAGACCAGAACACCTTCTCCGTCGAGCTGCCCTCTTCAGCTTGGTAGAATGCGGCGGCGTTGGATACACTGCGGGGAAGATCTGCGAATGCCCCTGGAGAGCTCCGGATTCGGGTAAGTAACAAGTAGTTTACTTTTATATTTCTGCTTTGCATAAAGAATGCCTTACCCGCTGCTATCTTCCTCATCTCCTCCAACTCTTGGAGGGCCTTTTGGTCTTCGGCCTTGGCAGACTTGGCAGTCTCAAGGGCCGTTGCGAGCTCGGATGCTTGCACCTTTGACTCAAACCCCAAACTCTCATTTTTTTCATGAGAGCCTGAAGCTCTTGCTGAACCTCGCCGACCTGAGCCCCAAATCTGTCTCGCTCGGTGCGCTCCGCGGCCGTTTTCTTTTTGGCCTCAGACAGCGCCTGCTTAAGGGTCGCCACCTCAGTCGTGGCCCCTACAATAAGCAGTACAATCTTGTTATCTTTTTGCAATCACGCCTTTTATAGGCACTTTTTCTGTAAGGTATTTCTTACCCTCTTTCTCCTCGAGCCGCCGCTTGGCAAGGCCGAGCTCTTGCTCGGTCCGCTCAAGGTCCTGCTTCAGGACACCCACCTCTGCAGTTAGTGCGACGGTGGATAGCAGCGAAGCCTGCATACGCATATTGACTCTTTTTTGTTAGACTCCTGCGATATTTAATAGATCCTCTATTCGGCTTTTCTTTCCGAACGCCAAACAGAGCATCAGGGGCTACTGTCTATGCGGTAATACTTTTACATATTTTTACTTACCTCGAAGCCTGTTAGAAGGCTAGCGCAAGCTTCAGTCAGTCCGCTCTTGACGGACTGAACCTTCTGGATCACCGTACTCATAATAGTACGGTGCCCCTCGTCGATGGAGGCACCGTCAAGCACCTCCAGCAGATTGTCCGGCACCTCCGGTTGGACAGAGGCCGCCGGCTCAGAAGGCTTGCTCCTCTTGGAAGGATGTCGCCTACCGCGGTCCGGAACTGTGGAAGATTCCGGCGCGGTGTCCGGCACAAAGCCAGACTTGGAGCCCTGGGGGCCTTATCCCCTTCACTCCTGGAGTCTGGGAGGTTGCCTTGCGGCTCCTCCGGGACCACCTCCTCCTGCCCCGGAGCTTGTCGCGACGCCACTTCGGCGTCGTCTGCAGTGTGGGGGGAGACAGCGGGCGGAACTGAGTTCACGTCCGATGAGTCCAGGGAGCCGCCCGACGATTCGTTGAATTCGGCCCAGGGCGGGCTGATAATTACGTTCGACATTAGGGAAAGTTGTGCAACAAAGGAACATCATGAATTACTCTGATATCTGAACTTACGATTTCGCCGGACGCTTGGCCCTGTTTGGCCACTCCTCTCCGCCCTCTTCGGCGTCGGGGGAGTAGTCCGGCGGAGGGGTCTTCCTTTTCCTAGACCCCTCGGCCTCCCCCGTTGGGGCGGCCTTCCTCTTCTCTCCTCCCTCCGCTGGGGGGGAGAGTTTTCTTCTTCCTCCTCCTCGTTTTCATGGGAAGAGGGCGTCTCGGACTCGTCGGATGACGAGTCCGACACCACCACGTTACGGGCACTCTTTCGAATCCCCGTGGTCTTCTTCTTCTTGGCCTTCTTCTCCGGCACCACATAAGGCGCCAGAACCAGCAGCTTCACTAGTAGAGCTGGGGCTGGGTCTTCGGGCAGCAGAGCCGGACAGTTAATCGGTCCGGATATCGCTCGCCAAGCCTGTCAAAGGTAAGGGAGTTTAGATCCCGCATAGAGTTAAACTATGAAAAAAGCTTAACATCCTGTAAAAGGTGAAGATAGCTTACCTCGCTAGCGTGACGCTGCGAGCTGTATCCGCGGTCCTCGGAAGCGGATGCGGGAGCCTCGGCGCCCTTGAATAGCACCTTCCAGGCATCTTCGTACGTTGTGTCGAAGAGCCTGCTAAGGGTTTGGTGTTGCGCCGGGTCGAACTCCCATAGATTAAAATCCCGTTGTTGGCATGGTAGGATCCGGCGGACGAGCATAACCTGGATTACATTAACAAGCTGGATTGGCTTGTTCACCAGGGACTGGATGCATGTTTGCAATCCGGTCACCTCTTTTTCATCACCCCACGACAGGCCCGTCTCTTTCCAGGACATAAGCCGCGTGGGGGGTCTGGATCGAAACTCGGGGGTTGCGACCCAGTTCGGATCGCGTGGCTCGGTGATGTAAAACCACCCGGATTGCCACCCCTTTAGGGTCTCCACAAAACAGCCCTCGAACCATAGGACGTTGGCCATCTTGCCCGCCATGGCGCCTCCGCACTCCGCCTGGCTGCCGCGCATCACCTTGGGCTTGACGTTGAAGGTCTTGAGCCAGAGGCCGAAATGAGGGCGGACGCAGAGGAAAGCCTCGCACACGATGATAAACGCCGAGATGTTGAGGATGAAGTTCGGGGCCAGATCGTGGAAATCCAGGCCGTAGTAGAACATGAGCCCCCGGACAAATGGGTGGAGTGGAAAACCCAGTCCGCAGAGGAAGTGGGGAAGAAATACTACCCTCTCATGGGGCCTTGGGGTGGGGAGAAGCTGCCCCTTTTCGGGAAGCCGGTGCGCGATGTCCTTAGACAGGTATCCGGCCTTCCTTAGCTTCTTGACTTGGCCCTCCGTAGCGGAGGAGACCATCCACTTGCCTCCCGCTCCGGACATTGCTGGAGATGGTTGAGGTGGGAAGTGCGGGCTTGGGCGCTGGAGCTCGAGTGCGCAGGAGATGGATAGGCAAAGGAGGAAAAAGGCGTAGGTAAAAAGGTGGACCTTATCCCCTTATATGGGCGGATGCGGTTGTGCGTCCCCACCAGCCTAGTAAAACTCGCTTGCCTCCCAAGCGCCATGATAAATGGCGTGGTTGGGTTACCCACGTCCGTATTGATGAGAATCCCGTAAAGGGGGTACACGATCTCTGCTTTGACAAGACGTGCCAAGGAAACCGCCTCGCAAAACATGCTGAGGTGGAAAAGTAAAAACCATTCGAGTAAAGGACTTGGCCATAGTGTGATGACGCACTGCAGGATACGTCAGCAGATTTGATTTGTGTTTATATTATTCTCTCTATGGCAATATGTGGAAACTTATTTTGCAGAGGCGGACACTACTCTTGGTGTCTACAATCTTCTATGAAGGACTTGGAGGAGGAACCCGCCTTGCAATGCCGAAGACAATCTGCGCGCCAGACTCGTCGTCATTGAAGCCTGGTTCAGGGGCTACTGAGGGAGTCCTGGATTAGGGGGTGTTCGGGTAGCCGGACTATACCTTCAGCCGGACTCCAGGACTATGAAGATACAAGATTGAAGACTTCGTCCCGTGTCCGGATGGGACTTTCCTTGGCGTGGAAGGCAAGCTTGGCGATGCGGATATTCAAGATCTCCTACCATTGTAACCGACTCTGTGTAACCCTAACCCTATCCGATGTCTATATAAACCGGAGGGTTGTAGTCCGTAGGACATCAACTCCATATACAACAATCATACCATAGGCTAGCTTCTAGGGTTTAGCCTCCTTGATCTTGTGGTAGATCTACTCTTGTACTACCCATATCATCAATATTAATCAAGCAGGAGTAGGGTATTACCTCCATTGAGAGGGCCCGAACCTGGGTAAAAACATCGTGTCCCTTGTCTCCTGTTACCATCCGGCCTTGACGCACAGTTCGGGACCCCCTACCCGAGATCCGCCGGTTTTGACACCGACACTTGCTTTGCATATACAATGCCTTACCCGCCGCTATCTTCTTCATTGCATCAATCTCCTGGAGAGCCTTTTGGGCTTCAGCCTTGGCACTCTTTGCACTCTCAAGGGCCGCGGCAAGCTCGGACTCTCGCGTCTTCAAGTCAAGCTCCAATGCCTCATGCTTCGTCACGAGAGCGTGGAGCTCTTGCTGCACCTCGCCCACCCGTGCCTCTTGTTTTTCCCGCTCGGTGCACTCCTGGGCCACTTTGTTTTCGGCCTTGGATAGCACTTGCTTCAGGGTCGCCACCTCGGTCGTGGCCCCTGTCAAATTTACAATGATCCTATCATTTTGCAATCGCATTCTTTTTATATATATCCATAGACTAGGTACTACTTACCTTTGTTCTCCTTGAGCTGCCACTTGGCAAGGCCGAGCTCTTTATTGGACCCTTTGAGGTCCTGCTTCAGTGCGGTGACCTCTGCAGTCAGTGCGGCAGAGGCCAGCAGCGAAGCCTGCATACGCATATAGACATACTTCTATTAGACTCCTGCGATATTGTTTGATCCTCTATTCGGCTTTTCTTTGTGAACACCGAACAGAGCATCAGGGGCTACTATCTATGGGAAATATTTTTCCTATATTTCAAATACTTACCTCAAAGCCTATTAGAAGGCTGGCACAGGCTTCAGTCAGTCTGCTCTTGGTGGACTGAACCTTCTGGATCACCGCACTCATAGTAGTGCGGTGCTCTTCGTCGATGGAAGCGCTGCGAAGCGCTCCCAGCAGATTGTCCGGTGCCCCTGGATGGGCAGAGGTCATCGGCACAGGCATCTTGCCCCTTTTGGAAGGGGGCCGCCTGCCCGAGTCCGGAACCACTGGGGGTTCCGACGCAGTGTTTGGCTGAGGGCTGAACTCGGAGCCCTCGGGAGCCTTACTCCCTCTGCTCCTGGAGTCCGGAAGGTCGCCTTGAGGAGCCTCCGGGATTGTCTCCCCTCGACCCGGTGCCTCTTGAGACAATACCTCAGCATTTTCCGTAGGGCAAGGGGAGGTGGCGGTCGGAAGTGGAACGATATCCATATCTGACGAGTCCAAGGAGCCGCCCGACGAAGATACGTCGATACGGGCTTGGGGCGGTCTGCATAATCATATTCGGCGTTAGGGGAAGCAGTGCGACAAAGGTATGCTATGAGTTACTCTGGTATCCGAATACTTACGACTTCGCCAGGGGCTTGGCCCTGAGCAGCCACTCGTCTTCGTCTTCGGCGGCGGTGGTGGAGTAGTCCGGAAGGAGGGTCCTCCCCTTCTTGGACCCTTCGGCCCCCCGGTCGGGCGGCCTTCCTTTTCTTGTCTCCCCCGACTGAAGGGGGAGCATCTTCATCTTCCTCCTCGTCTTCGGGGGAGGAGTGCGTCGCGGAGTTATCAGACGATGAGTCCGATAACACTTGGCGTCGGGAACTCTTTCGGGTTCCCTTGACCTTCTTGGTCTTCTCCGGCACCTTGTAAGGAGCCGGAGTCAGCATCTCCGTCAGGAGAGCGTCCGCAGTGTCTTCAGGCAGCGGGGCCGGATAGTTAATATGCCCTGACGTCTCCATCCAGTCCTGTCAAAGGCATGGAGCTCAGATGTAACACCCTCGGTGCGACTATAACTCCCACGTGTCGAGGCACGACTTAGAGACATAATCGCATTGAAGGCATATGTCGCAAGTTAGGCAATCTTCACAACATCCCATGTAATATGATAATAAAAGGGAAGATAACATAGTTGGCTTACACTCGCCACGTCAATCAAGTACATAAATAACATTACATCATCCAAACACTCATGGCCCGACTACGGTGCCAAAATAAAAGATAACCCAACATGCAACACGGTCCCAATGACCCCCAACTGGGCACCACTACTGATCATCGGGAAAGGAAACATAGTAACATTGAGAGTCTTCGTCGAACTCCCACTTGAGCTCATACGCGTCTCCTGGAGCGGAATCATCAGGCCCTGCATCTGGTGTAATAGTAATCTGTGAGCCACAGGGACTCAGCAATCTCGCACCCTCACGATCAAGACTATTTAAGCTTATAGGTATGGCAAGGTAAATATAAGTGGAGCTGCAGCAAGCGACTAGCAAGTATAGAGGCTAACTTATTCGCAAAAGAGAGCGAGAAGAGGAGGCAAAGCGTGAGCGAGAAACTAGAGAACAACCTGCGCAAACATTACTCCAACACCGTGTCCACTTCCCGGACTCCGCCGAGAAGGGGCCATCACGGTAACACACTCAGTTGATTTATTTTAATTAAGTTAAGGTTCAAGTTATCTCCAACCGGACATTAACAAATTCCCATCTGCCCATAACCGCGGACACGGCTTTCGAAAGTTCAAATCCCTGCAGGGGAGTCCCAACTTAGCCCATGACAATCTCTCACGGACAACGAAGGAATAGACCTCCTCCCAAGACGTTCCGATCAGACTCGGTATCTCGGTAATTCAAGACACTTCGACAGGTTAAAACAAGACCAGCAACACCGCCCGAATGTGCCGACAAATCCCGATAGGAGCTGCACATATCTTGTTCTCAGGGCACACTCAGATGAACAAGACGTCGGGTAGGCCAGCCCAGAGTTGCCCCTGGTAGCCCCGGACATCGCTCAGTTGGACCAACACTCAGAGGAGCACTGGCCCGGGGGGGCTAAAATAAGATGACCCTTGAGTCTGCAGAACCCAAGGGAAAGAAAAGGCTAGGTGGAAAATGGTAAAACCAAGGTTGGGCATTGCTGGAAAAGCTTTAATCAAGGCGAACTATCAAGGGGTTCCCATTATAACCCAACCGCGTAAGGAACGCAAAATCCGGGAACATAACACCGATATGGCGGAAACTAGGGCAGCAAGAGTGGAACAAAGCACTAGGCGAGAGGCCGAGCCTTCCACCCATTACCAAGTATATAGGTTCATTAAGATAACATAGCAATATAATGATATCCCAACAAGTAAATAAAAGATGTTCCAACAAGGAACGGCCTCCAATCTTCACCTGCAACTAGCAACGCTATAAGAGGGGCTGAGCAAAGCGGTAACATAGCCAATCAATGGTTTGCTAGGACAAGGTGGGTTAGAGGTTTGACATGGCAATTTGGGAGGCTTGCAAGCAAGTGGTAGGCATCGTAGCAATGGCATAGCAAAAGAGCGAGCAAACTAGCATAGCAAAGATAGTAGTGATTTCGAGGGTATGATCATCTTGCCTGCACAGTTGTCAGAGTTGACTGGATCCTCAAAAGCAAACTCAACGGGCTCCTCGTTAGCGAACTCGTCTCCCGGCTCTACCCAAACAATACAAACAAGCAACAAGGATACAATCAACCACGTGCAAGGATCAAGCAATATGATGCAATGATGATATGCTATGCGGGATGCGATGCGGGATGCAAAATGCAAAATATGACAGGAAATGCATGAACCTGGCCTCAACTTAGAATTCCAAGTGTGCCACTGAAAATATGAGACGAAATCGCTTGAAAACGATATAAAGAACGCCAGAAACGCAGTTACGGTTTGGAAATGGCAAGCGATTCAAAAATGACACCGGTCTGCGATTTACAGCAAGTAGGCATCTAAATGCAATGAGATGAACATGCTACAGCACCCAAACATGACAACAAAATACATGGCAGGGATGCACACAAGATGCTTAACAAAAGTCTAGCACTGAGCTATGGACAATTCGTCCATTAACAGGTTCAAACAAGCATGGCAAAAATGCATATGGCAAACAGATCTCAGACTTTGTGAAATTAACACTTGTCTGGAATTTCAGATCAGGTAGCCCTCTTCGGAGCAACAAAACTACATGCTACAGGATCTGAACATGGAAAAGTAAAGCATGGCATGGAGCTACTCAAAGAGATTAACAAAAGTCCCTTAGTGACCTTGAGCCAAAAGGAATCAGAAAATACAATTGCAAGCATGTGAACATAGCAAAAACATAATCAGTTTTCAGACTTAGTGAAAACTGGAGCAAGCTGAAATATAACTCAAGTAGGCATGTTTACGAGCTCGATGCACTCACTACGGTGCAAGTCATGGCAAGACAAGCATACACCCATCAAGAAGGCACAAAATACAAACTAGACATGGCAAGAACAATAGCATAGCATGCACGGATCAACTACAACATCACCGGCAAAATTGCAAACAAGTTGACAATCTGCCCAGATTCACAAAGTAGCAAAAGTAGAGCTTGATTGACTCAAGCTAGGGTGCTCCATAATTGCAAACAAAGTCATGGATGGATAGAGCACTACAAGATTAACAAAACTCTCTTACGGATCATCCTCAAAAGAGGCACGGTTCACTAGGAAACAACATGAACATATGGCATCATGAGATAAACAGATCAAGGACTTAGTGAAATTACTAAGTCCCTGAAAACAGAATTAGCAAGTGCACCACTTTGCAAGCTTGCACTGGTCACCACACACATCACAAAAATACATGGGTTGCACCTCTGGAAACATGACAAAACCCTTAACAAAACACATGTAGAGCATCAGGGCATAACATGCACACATTAATCATGGCAAAAATGACAAAAGTACTAAACGGAGTAGCAGATCTGACAATTAACTCAAGTAGCCCTCTTCTAACAGCATTTCGGGTATCAAGATGAACTCAAATGAAAATGATGCAATGGAATGAAATGATGTACTCTCTGAGATGAACATTTTGATATGCTATATGCATGAATCGGAGCTACGAACATGGCAACTTGGATCTGAGAAAACTGGGACTTAGACGAAAATTCAACCTCTCTCAGATCTAGGGTTTCACAGAACCCGAGGCGGCGGCAGATTACTGTAGCACGGCAGGGACGAGGACGACGGCCGGCGACGGCGCGAGGTCGCCGGTGGCCGGGGGCGGCGGCGCAGGGGCCCGCGGTGGCCGGATCCTGGCGCGGCGGCGGCTCGGCGGCGCGGCAGGGCAGCGAGGCGTCGTGGTGGCGGCAGGACGGCGCGTAGGCGGCGGAGCGGTCGAGGCGGCGGCGCGGGCAGGCGGGAGAGGGAGCCGGGCGGCGGCGGCGGCTTCGAGCCGTGGGGGCCCTCCCTGGGCCCGAGCGGGCCGGCGCGGCGGACGGCGATGGGAGGCCACGTGGCGGCGCGCGACTGGTGCGGGGGCGGTGGCGCGGAGCGTCCGGCGCGGGCGGACAATGTCCGGCGCGTCGGAGGGAAAATTAGGGTTTTCGGGGGAGAGGAAGATCCGGATTTCGGGGGGTGTTTAAATAGGCATAGGGGGAGCTAGGAGAGTCCAAATGAGGTGCGGTTTTCGGCCACGCGATCGTGATCGAACGCTCTAGGTGATGGAGCAGAGTTAGGTGGGTTTTGGGCCAAATTGGAGGGGTGTTGGGCTGCAACACACACGAGGCCTTTTCGGTCCCTCGGTTAACCGTTGGAGTATCAAACGAAGTCCAAATGATACGAAACTTGACAGGCGGTCTACCGGTAGTAAACCAAGGCCGCTTGGCAAGTCTCGGTCCAATCCGGAAATGTTTAATCCCCACACATGGAAGAAAGCTAGAAATGACCACCGGAGGAGAACAAAGCGCCGGAATGCAAAACGGACAACGGGGAAAATGCTCGAATGCATGAGACGAACACGTATGCAAATGCAATGCACATGATGACATGATATGAGATGCATGACAACGATAACAACACACGGAGACAAAAACCCAAACCCGAGAAAATAAATATAACTTAACGCCGGAAACGGCAAGAGTTGGAGTACAAATTGGAAAGTTACATCTGGGGTGTTACATCAGACCCCGCACATGGTTTAGCTAGGGGAAATAAATATCCTACCGGATGTATAGAACTCACCGAATGCGCTAGGCGCTTCGCGCTTAGCCCGCGGTCCTCGGTGAGAGAGGGAGGGACCTCGGCGCCCTTGAATAGCACCCTCCAAACGTCCTTGTGCGTCGTGTCGATGAACTCGCTCAGAGTCTGGTGCTGGGCCGGGTCGAACTCCCACAAGTTGAAATCCCGTTGTTGACACGAGAGGATCCGGCGGATGAGCATAACCTGGACTATGTTGACAAGCTTGAGCTTATTGCTTGCCATATTCCGGATACATTTTTGGAGTCTGTCCAGCTCCACCGATGAACCCCAGGATAGGCCCTTCTCTTTCCAGGAGGTGAGTCGCGTGGGGATTCCGGATTGAAACTCGGGGGCCGCCACCCAGTTGGTGTCGCGCGGCTCGGTGATGTAGAACCACGCCGATTGCCACCCCTTTATGGTCTCCACGAAGGAGCCTTCAAGCCATATAACATTGGGCATCTTGCCCACCATGGCTCTGCCGCATTCTGCTTGTTAGCCTCCCACCACCTTCGGCTTGATATTGAAGGTCTTCAGCCACAGGCCGAAGTGGGGTTGGATGCGGAGGAAAGCCTCACACACGATGATGAACACCGAAATGTTGAGGATGAAGTTCGGGGCTAGATCATGAAAGTCCAGCCCGTAGTAGAACATAATACCACGGATGAATGGATGGAGGGGAAACCCCAGTCCGCAGAGGAAGTGGTGGAGGAAAACTACCCTCTCGTGAGGTTCCGGGGTAGGAACAATCTGCCCCGCAGCGGGCAGCCGATGCGCGATATTCGCGGCTAAGTATCCGGCTCCGCGCAGCTTCTTGATGTGTCCCTCCGTAACGGAGGAAGCCATCCATTTGCCTCCCGCTCCGGACATGTCTGGAGAAGGTTCAGGGGAAGGATGTGGACTTGGGCGTTGGAGCTTGAGTGTGCGAGAATGGATGAGCAAGGAGGAAGAAGGCGTGGGTAGAAAAAGGATAAACCTTATCCCTTTATAAGGGCGGTCGAAACTATGCGCCCCCCACTGGCCTGGTAAAACTCACTTATCCTCCAAGCGTCGTAATTGATGGCGCAGTTGGGTTACCCACGCCCGTATTGATGAGAATCCCGTAATAAGGGGGACATGATCTCTGCTTTGACAAGACGTGTCAAGAAACTGCCTCGCGTTATGTGCGGGGCTAGTTAAAGGAAACGGTTCGAATAATCGCCGGGCCATGGCATAATGTTATGTTGCCAAAACATGTCAGCGGATTAGATTTGTGGAAATATTATTCTCTCTACGGTGGTATGTGGAACTTATTTTGCAGGGGCGGACACTATCCTTGTATTCAAATTCTTCCGTGGTGTATTCGGAGGAGGAACCTGCCTTGTAATGTCGAAGACAACACTGCGCGCCGGACTCATCGTCATTGAAGCCTGGTTCAGGGGCTACTGAGGGAGTCCTGGATTAGGGGGTCTCCGGACAGCTGGACTATATCCTTTGGCCGGACTGTTGGACTATGAAGATACAAGATTTAAGACTTCATCTCGTGTCCGGATAGGACTCTACTTGGCGTGGAAGGCAAGCTAGGCAATACGGATATGTATATCTCCTCCTTTGTAACCGACCTTGTGTAACCCTAGCCCCCTCCGGTGTCTATATAAACCGGAGGGTTTTAGTCCATAGGACGACATACAATCATACCATAGGCTAGCTTCTAGGGTTTAGCCTCTCCGATCTCGTGGTAGATCAACTCTTGTAATACTCATATCATCAAGAATAAATCAAGCAGGACGTACGGTTTTACCTCCATCAAGAGGGCCCAAACCTAGGTAAAACATCGTGTTCCCTGCCTCCTGTTACCATCCGCCTTAGACGCACAGTTCGGGACCCCCTACCCGAGATCCGCCGGTTTTGACACCGACAAACATCTTTTTGCAAGAGATTAGTAAGAGGCCTAGAAATTTTAGAGAAGCCTTTAATAAACCCTCTATGGAAACCAGCATGACCAAGGAAGCTTCTTATACCTTTAATATCTTTAGGACATGGCATTTTCTCAATTGCATCGACTATAGCTTTGTCTACTTCAATATCTCATTCAGAGATTTTATGACCCAAGACAATACCTTGATTCACCATAAAGTGGCACTTCTTCCAATTCAAGACAAGATTAGTTTGTTCACATCTCTACTATTAAGCAATCATCAAAAGAAGTCCCATAAACAGAGAAATCATCCATGAAAACCTCAACAATCTTTTCACAAAAATCAGAGAATATATCAGGCATACATCTTTGAAAGGTAGCAGGTGCATTACATAAACCAAAAGGCATACGTCTATAAGCATAAGTTCCAAAAGGACAAATAAAAGTAGTTTTCTCTTGATCTTCTTGTGACACGGGTATTTGAGAGAAACCAGAATAATCATCAAGAAAGCAGAAGTGTGTGTGATTAGATAGTCTTTCTAACATTTGATCTATAAAAGGTAAGGGTAATGATCTTTTCTAGTAGCTTTGTTTAATTTCCTAAAATCAATTACCATCCTATAACTAGTTACAATTCTTTGTGGAATGAGTTCATTTTTATCATTAGGAACAACGGTAATGACTCCTTTCTTAGGAACACAATGAACATGACTTACCCATCTACTATCAGTTATGGGATAAATTATACCTGCTTCCAGAAGCTATAATATTTTAGTTCTTACCACATCCTTCATCTTAGGATTTAACCGTCGTTGGTGATCAACAACTGGTTTAGCATCAGGTTCTGTATTAATCTTGTGCTGACATAGAGAGGGACTAGTGCCCTTAAGATCATCAATAGTATATACAATAGTGGCTCGGTGCTTCTTCAAAGTTTTTAGTAACATTCTTTCTTCATGCTCTGAAAGCTTAGCACTAATAATAATATGATATATCTTCTTTTCATCAAGATAAGCATATTTCAATGTTCAGGTAATTGTTTCAATTCAAACACAGGATCACCTATAGGTGGAGAGGACCTCCAAGAGTTTCAACATGCAAATTATGTTTAAGGATAGGTGGTTGATCAAAGAAAATCTTCTATTTCATTTCTTTCATTCACGTGCATATCATTTTCATGGTCTAGCAAATATTGTTCTAACGGATCAGTAGGAGGTACGACAATAGAAGCAAGACCAATAATTTCATCTTTACTAGGCAATTCTTTATCATGAGGTTGTCTACGGAATTTCGAGAAATGAAACTTATGAGATACATCGCCAAAGTTAACATTGGCAGTTTCTTTAGTGCAATCAATCTTAGCATTAACGGTGTTCAAGAAGGGTCTACCAAATATAATGGGACAAAAATCATCTTGTGGAGAACCGAGGACTAGAAAAACAGTAGGGTATTTTATTTTTCCACACAAGAATTCAACATCTCTAACAATCCCAAGTGGTAAAATAGTATCTCTATTCGCAAGTTTAATAGTAATATCAATGTCCTCTATCTCAACAGGTGCAATACCATTCATAATCTCTTGATATAAGGTAAATGGAATAGCACTCACACTAGCACCCAAGTCACATAAACCATGATAACAATGATCTCCTATTTTAACTTGGACAACAGGCATGCCAACGACATGTTTATTCTTATCTTTAGGGTCGGGATTAGCAATTCTAGCGGCTTCACCACAGAAGTAAATAACATGCCCATGTATATTATCAACCAAGAGATCTTTAACCATAGCAACATTAGGTTCAACTTTAATTTGTTCAGAGGGTCTAGGTGCTCTAATATTACTTTTGTTAACCATAGTTGAAACTTTAGCATGTTCCTTTATCCTAATAGGAAAAGGTGGTTTCTCAATATAAGCGGTAGGCACAACTGGATCAACATTGTAAATGATAGTCTCATCTTTAATTATAACGGGTTCCTCAATCTTTTATTCAATAGGGGGTGATATTTAAACCACTTCTCCTTAGGGATATCAATATGAGTAGAAAATGATTCACAAAAAAAAGCTACTATCTCAGAGTCAAGTCCATATTTAGTGCTAAACTTATGAAAAGCATCAGTATCCATAAAAGATTTAACACAATTGATCTCAAGTATTATACCTGACTCATTACCTTTGTCGAGTTCCCAATCTTCAGAGTTGCATTTAATTCTTTCTAGAAGATCCCATCTGAACTCAATAGTCTTCTTCATAAAAGAACGAGTACATGAAGTATCGAGCATGGATTGATCATATGAGAAAGCCGAGCATAAAAATTATGTAAGATAATTTATCTTGAGAGCTCATGATTGGGGCATGTGTACATCATGTACGTAAGACTCCCCCAAGCTTGAGCGATACTTTCATCTTCACAAGGCCAAAAATTATATATATAATTCCGATCACGATGAACCAGATGCATAGGATAAAACTTTTGATCAAATTCCAATCTCAATTGGTTCCAATCCCACATTCCAATATCATCACATAGCCTATACCATGTCAATGCCTTTCCCTTAGAAGATAAAGGGATAACCTTCTTCTTAACTTCATCTCCGGGTAGACCTGCAAGCTTAAATAATCCACAAACTTCATCCACATAGATTAGATGCATATCAGGATGTATTGTTCCATCTCCTGCATAAGGTTTAGCTAGCAGTTTCTCTATCATACCCGAAGAAATCTCATAATAAATATTTTCAGTAGGTGCAGTAGGTTGAGGAGCAACTCTTTGTGCTTCCGGTCGAGGTGAAGATACCCCGAACAAACCCCTCAAAGGATTGTTTTTCCATAGTAAGAAGTAACGGTAAATTTTAGCATGTAATATAAATATGTTTCCTTACCAATTTCCACTCACCAAAGGCGCTTCACTCTCCGGCAACGGCGGTAGAAAAGAATCTTCATGACCCACAAGTATAGCGCACCAATCGTAGTCCTTTCGATAAGTAAGAGTGTCGAACCCACCGAGGAGCAGAAGGAAATGACAAGCGGTTTTCAGCAAGGTATTTTCTGCAAGCACTGGAATTATCAGTAACGAGTAGTTTGATGGCAAGATAATTTACAACAAGCAATAAGTAGTAATGATAACAAAAGTACAGCAAGGTATCCCAATCCTTTTTTGTAGCAAAGGACAGGCCGAAACAGTCTCTTATAATAAGCAAAGCGTTCTTGAGGACACATGGGAATTTCATCTAGTCACTTTCATCATGTTTGTTTGATTCGCGTTCGCTACTTTGATAATTGGATATGTGGGTGGACAGGTGCTTGGGTGTTGTTCTTACTTGAACAAAACTTCCACTTATGATTAACCCCTCTTGCAATCATCCATAACTACAAAAGAAGAATTAAGATAAATCTAACCATAGCATTAAACATATGGATCCATATCAGCCCCTTACGGAATAGCGCATAAACTAGGGTTTAAGCTTCTGTCACTCTAGCAACCCACCATCTAACTACTACTCCACAATGTATTCCCTTAGGTCCAAATATGGTGAAGTGTCATGTAGTTGATGTTCACATAACACCACTAAGGGAAACAACAACATACATATCATCAAAATATCGAACATATACCAAATTCACATGATTACTTATGACAAGACTTCTCCCATGTCCTCAAGAACAAAAGTAACTACTCACGAATCATATTGATTTCCAATATCATAGGAGTATTGAATAGCATAATGGATCTGAACATTTAATCTTCCACCAAATAAACCAATAACATCAACTACAAGATGTAATCAACACTACTAGCAACCCACAGGTACCAATCTGAGGTTTTGATACAAAGATTGAATACAAGAGATGAACTAGGGTTTGAGATGAGATGGTGTTGGTGAAGATGTTGATGAAGATTGGTCCTCCAGCGATGAGAGGGTTGTTGGTGATGACGATGCTTTCGGTTTCCCCCTCCCGGAGGGAGGTTTCCCCAGCAGAATCGCTCCAACGGAGAGCAAAAGTTTCTTGCCAAGTTCTACCTCGAATGGCGGCACTCCATCCCGAAAGTCCTCTCTTTATTTTTCTTTCTAGGGAAAATGGGCTTATATACCATAAGATGGGCACCGGAGGCTGGCCAGGGGCCCCATGAGCCACCAGGGGGCGCCCTGGTGCCTCGTGGGTACCTGGGTGGCCCCCTCTGATATTTTTCTTCTAGTATTTTATATTTTTTCCAAAATAATTCTCCATGAAATTTCAGCTCATTTGGAGATGTGCAGAATAGGTATCTTTGACATAGCTTTTTCAGGTCCAGAATTCCAGCTGCCGGCAATCTCCCTCTTCATGTAGATCTTGCAAATTAAGAGAGAAAGGGCATTCGAATTGCTCCACAAAGTGTTATATTGATTAAAAACGTTATAAAATAACAGTAGGAAAACATGATGCAAAATGGACGTATCAATGAGCCACCACCGAAATCTTTCCTGCTCGTATGGATCCTTAGGGACAATGAAATCCTTGGGTTCGAGGCTGACATCTTCCTCGGATTTGGGGAGGTAATTACTATCCACCCTGTCCTTGGGATCTTCGGGTTCCTCATTATCGGACCTCCTTGTAGGGTCGTTAACCTGGCCAGGTGTGGCGTTATTGTCGTTCCCTTGGTGCTCGGCATTATCTAGAGTGTTGCCATCATTGGTAGCATCGGTGTTATTGGAATGGCTCTCCTTGCCTCTACTAGTGCCCTTTGGCTGCCTCCGAGGACGTCGACGTTTGGGAGGATCTTTATTCTCCTTGTCTTCTTTGGGAGGTGATGACCATGTACACCTCGTATGTAGAGGTATGTGTCGTTAAGTGGGGTCCAAGTGAACAAAGTCAGAATGACTAAAGTGATGCTCAACCAAATCCTATGTCTTCGAGCGAAGACAATGAGAGAAAATCTTATCCAGAGCTAGATGAGTCAGCTTTACTTGTAGCCCAAGTCAAGCTGCCGCGTGTGTTTGAAATCTGACCATTGGACACGTGTCAGTTCCTTAGTGACCCAGGGTCATTTTGGAAAAATCAGGTCGGGTTGCCTCCTGGCTATAAATAGCCCACCCTTACACCATAAATTGGTGGCTACTCAGAGTTAGTGCACGACTTTTGTCGTTTGAGAGCAACCCACCTCTGAAGCATTTGAGAGAGAAATCCTTGCGAGGACAAAGCCCTAAACACCCAGAGCCGAAGAGTGTTAGGCATCACTGAAGTCTTTCTGTCTGCGTTACCTGAAGACTTGTTACACTTGAGGACCGTGAATCCTCCACCCGGTTAGGCGTCGCGTTGTGAGCATCCAAGAGTCATTGTGTATTGCCGGTGAACGAAGTCTATGAAGGTTTGGAAGTCTACCTTGAAGTCTTACCAGAGTGATTGGGCAAGGACTGTGTGTCCTTAGCTCAAGGGGAATAAGGTGAAGACGCGGTCTTCTGAGTTGAATCTCAGCCTCCCTAACTAGATGTACAGTTGTTACAGCAACTGGAACTGGTCCAACAAATCCTTGTCCTCACCAAGCAACTGGTTCTATCCTTTACCTCTCTTTACTTACAGTTTGCCTTTGTGAAGTCATTGCCTGCTTGCATGATCTGATTGACTTCATTGTGTGAAGACTGTTATTGTTTGGCTTCATACTATCTTCCATCATGACCCATACTACCTAGCTACTGATAGTCTTCGTGCTTTCACTTCATTGCTTACTTGACTATGGCTTGTCTAGTGTAGTCTACCTTCCGCTGCATATCAATAGGTTCATTTCTACTGTTTGTCTTCAAAGCCCCCGTGTTTTGAAGACTTTCATAAAAATCGCCTATTCACCCCCCTCTAGTCGATAACTAGCACTTTCAACCTCGAGTAACCAAAGAACCTCATTGTTGGACTCTAAGTGCGAGACGAAGCGTGCTCCGATGTCGAGCAACCTGCTACCTCTTGAGCACTGCGTTGGATTTCCCCGAAGAGGAGAGGATGATGCAGCAAAGTAGCGTAAGTATTTCCCTTAGTTTTTGAGAACCAAGGTATCAATCCAGTAGGAGGCTACGCACGAGTCCCTCGTACCTACACAAAAACAATAGCTCAATGCAACCAACACGCTTAGGGGTTGTCAATCCCTTCACGGTCACTTACGAAAGTGAGATCTGATAGAGATGATAAATATTATTTTTGGTATTTTTGGTATAGATATGCAAAGTAAAAAGTAAAAGCAAAGCAATAATAAAGTGATGGAGATTGATATGATGAGAAAGAGCCCCCGGGGCCATAGGTTTCACTAGTGGCTTCTCTCAAGAGCATAAGTATTCTACGGTGGGTGAACAAATTACTGTTGAGCAATTGATAGAATTGAGCATAGTTATGAGAATATCTAGGTATGATCATGTATATAGGCATCACGTCCGGGACAAGTAGACCGAATCCTGCCTGCATCTACTACTATTACTCCACTCATCGACCGCTATCCAACATGCATCTAGAGTATTAAGTTAAAAATAGAGTAACGCCTTAAGCAAGATGACATGATGTAGAGGGATAGTTTCATGCAATATGATAAAAACCCCATCTTGTCATCCTCGATGGCAACGATACGATACGTGCCTTGCTGCCCCTTCTGTCACTGGGAAAGGACACCGCAAGATCGAACCCAAAGCTAAGCACTTCTCCCATGGAAAGAACAACCAATCTAGTAGGCCAAACCAAATTGATAGTTCTAAGAGACTTGCAAAGATAACCAATCATACATAAAAGAATTCAGAGAAGATTCAAATATTATTCATAGATAGACTTGATCATAAACCCACAATTCATCGGTCTCAACAAACACATCGCAAAAAGAAGATTACATCGAATAGATCTCCACGAGAGAGGGGGAGAACATTGTTTGCGGCTTCTTCTCTCTTTTTGGATCTCAATACAATGTTCTCCCCCTCTCTCATGGAGATCTATTCGATGTAATCTTCTTTTTGCGGTGTGTTTGTTGAGACCGATGAATTGTGGGTTTATGATCAAGTCTATCTATGAATAATATTTGAATCTTCTTTGAATTATTTTATGTATGATTGTTTATCTTTGCAAGTCTCTTCGAATTATCAGTTTGGTTTGGCCTACTAGATTGGTTGTTCTTTCCATGGGAGAAGTGCTTAGCTTTGGGTTTGATCTTGCGGTGTCCTTTCCTGGTGACAGAAGGGGCAGCAAGGCACGTATTGTATCGTTGCCATCGATGATAACAAGATGGGGTTTTATCATATTGCATGAAACTATCCCTCTACATCATGTCATCTTGCTTAAGGCGTCACTCTGTTTTTAACTTAATACTCTAGATGCATGTTGGATAGCGGTCGATGAGTGGAGTAATAGTAGTAGATGCAGGCAGGAGTCGGTCTACTTGTCTCGGACGTGATGCCTATATACATGATCATACCTAGATATTCTCATAACTATGCTCAATTCTGTCAATTGCTCAACAGTAATTTGTTCACTCACCGTAGAATACTTATGCTCTTGAGAGAAGCCACTAGTGAAACCTATGGCCCCCGGGTCTCTTTCTCATCATATAAATCTCCATCACTTTATTATTGCTTTGCTTTTACTTTTTACTTTGCATCTATATACCAAAAATACCAAAAATATTATTTATCATCTCTATCAGATCTCACTTTCGTAAGTGACCGTGAAGGGATTGACAACCCCTAAGCGCGTTGGTTGCGTTGAGCTATTGTTTTTGTGTAGGTACGAGGGACTTGTGCGTAGCCTCCTACTGGATTGATACCTTGGTTCTCAAAAACTGAGGGAAATACTTACGCTACTTTGCTGCATCATCCTCTCCTCTTCGGGGAAATCCAACGCAATGCTCAAGAGGTAGCAGACACAACCTCTACATACGAGGTGTACATGGTCATCACCTCCCAAAGAAGACAAGGAGAATAAAGATCCTCCCAAACGTCGACGTCCTCGGAGGCAGCCAAAGGGCACTAGTAGAGGCAAGGAGAGCCATTCCAATAACACCGATGCTACCAATGATGGCAACACTCTAGATAATGCCGAGCACCAAGGGAACGACAATAACGCCACACCTGGCCAGGTTAACGACCCTACAAGGAGGTCCGATAATGAGGAACCCGAAGATCCCAAGGACAGGGTGGATAGTAATTACCTCCCCAAATCCGAGGAAGATGTCAGCCTCGAACCCAAGGATTTCATTGTCCCTAAGGATCCATACGAGCAGGAAAGATTTCGGTGGTGGCTCATTGATACGTCCATTTTGCATCATGTTTTCCTACTGTTATTTTATAACGTTTTTAATCAATATAACACTTTGTGGAGCAATTCGAATGCCCTTTCTCTCTTAATTTGCAAGATCTACATGAAGAGGGAGATTGCCGGCAGCTGGAATTCTGGACCTGAAAAAGCTATGTCAAAGATACCTATTCTGCACATCTCCAAATGAGCTGAAATTTCATGGAGAATTATTTTGGAAAAAATATAAAATACTAGAAGAAAAATATCAGAGGGGGCCACCCAGGTACCCACGAGGCACCAGGGCGCCCCCTGGTGGCTCATGGGGCCCCTGGCCAGCCTCCGGTGCCCATCTTATGGTATATAAGCCCATTTTCCCTAGAAAGAAAAATAAAGAGAGGACTTTCGGGATGGAGTGCCGCCATTCGAGGTAGAACTTGGCAAGAAACTTTTGCTCTCCGTTGGAGCGATTCTGCTGGGGAAACCTCCCTCCGGGAGGGGGAAACCGAAAGCATCGTCATCACCAACAACCCTCTCATCGCTGGAGGACCAATCTTCATCAACATCTTCACCAACACCATCTCATCTCAAACCCTAGTTCATCTCTTGTATTCAATCTTTGTATCAAAACCTCAGATTGGTACCTGTGGGTTGCTAGTAGTGTTGATTACATCTTGTAGTTGATGTTATTGGTTTATTTGGTGGAAGATTAAATGTTCAGATCCATTATGCTATTCAATACTCCTATGATATTGGAAATCAATATGATTCGTGAGTAGTTACTTTTGTTCTTGAGGACATGGGAGAAGTCTTGTCATAAGTAATCATGTGAATTTGGTATATGTTCGATATTTTGATGATATGTATGTTGTTGTTTCCCTTAGTGGTGTTATGTGAACATCAACTACATGACACTTCACCATATTTGGACCTAAGGGAATACATTGTGGAGTAGTAGTTAGATGGTGGGTTGCTAGAGTGACAGAAGCTTAAACCCTAGTTTATGCGCTATTCCGTAAGGGGCTGATATGGATCCATATGTTTAATGCTATGGTTAGATTTATCTTAATTCTTCTTTTGTAGTTATGGATGATTGCAAGAGGGGTTAATCATAAGTGGAAGTTTTGTTCAAGTAAGAACAACACCCAAGCACCTGTCCACCCACATATCCAATTATCAAAGTAGCGAACGCGAATCAAACAAACATGATGAAAGTGACTAGATGAAATTCCCATGTGTCCTCAAGAACGCTTTGCTTATTATAAGAGACTGTTTCGGCCTGTCCTTTGCTACAAAAAAGGATTGGGATACCTTGCTGTACTTTTGTTATCATTACTACTTATTGCTTGTTGTAAATTATCTTGCCATCAAACTACTCGTTACTGATAATTCCAGTGCTTGCAGAAAATACCTTGCTGAAAACCGCTTGTCATTTCCTTCTGCTCCTCGGTGGGTTCGACACTCTTACTTATCGAAAGGACTACGATTGGTGCGCTATACTTGTGGGTCATGAAGATTCTTTTCTACCGCCGTTGCCGGAGAGTGAAGCGCCTTTGGTGAGTGGAAATTGGTAAGGAAACATATTTATATTACATGCTAAAATTTACCGTTACTTCTTACTATGGAAAAACAATCCTTTGAGGGGTTTGTTCGGGGTATCTTCACCTCGACCGGAAGCACAAAGAGTTGCTCCTCAACCTACTGCACCTACTGAAAATATTTATTATGAGATTTCTTCGGGTATGATAGAGAAACTGCTAGCTAAACCTTATGCAGGAGATGGAACAATACATCCTGATATGCATCTAATCTATGTGGATGAAGTTTGTGGATTATTTAAGCTTGCAGGTCTACCCGGAGATGAAGTTAAGAAGAAGGTTATCCCTTTATCTTCTAAGGGAAAGGCATTGACATGGTATAGGCTATGTGATGATATTGGAATGTGGGATTGGAACCAATTGAGATTGGAATTTGATCAAAAGTTTTATCCTATGCATCTGGTTCATCGTGATCGGAATTATATATATAATTTTTGGCCTTGTGAAGATGAAAGTATCGCTCAAGCTTGGGGGAGTCTTACGTACATGATGTACACATGCCCCAATCATGAGCTCTCAAGATAAATTATCTTACATAATTTTTATGCTCGGCTTTCTCATATGATCAATCCATGCTCGATACTTCATGTACTCGTTCTTTTATGAAGAAGACTATTGAGTTCAGATGGGATCTTCTAGAAAGAATTAAATGCAACTCTGAAGATTGGGAACTCGACAAAGGTAATGAGTCAGGTATAATACTTGAGATCAATTGTGTTAAATCTTTTATGGATACTGATGCTTTTCATAAGTTTAGCACTAAATATGGACTTGACTCTGAGATAGTAGCTTTTTTTTGTGAATCATTTTCTACTCATATTGATATCCCTAAGGAGAAGTGGTTTAAATATCACCCCCTATTGAATAAAAGATTGAGGAACCCGTTATAATTAAAGATGAGACTATCATTTACAATGTTGATCCAGTTGTGCCTACCGCTTATATTGAGAAACCACCTTTTCCTATTAGGATAAAGGAACATGCTAAAGTTTCAACTATGGTTAACAAAAGTAATATTAGAGCACCTAGACCCTCTGAACAAATTAAAGTTGAACCTAATGTTGCTATGGTTAAAGATCTCTTGGTTGATAATATACATGGGCATGTTATTTACTTCTGTGGTGAAGCCGCTAGAATTGCTAATCCCGACCCTAAAGATAAGAATAAACATGTCGTTGGCATGCCTGTTGTCCAAGTTAAAATAGGAGATCATTGTTATCATGGTTTATGTGACTTGGGTGCTAGTGTGAGTGCTATTCCATTTACCTTATATCAAGAGATTATGAATGGTATTGCACCTGTTGAGATAGAGGACATTGATATTACTATTAAACTTGCGAATAGAGATACTATTTTACCACTTGGGATTGTTAGAGATGTTGAATTCTTGTGTGGAAAAATAAAATACCCTACTGTTTTTCTAGTCCTCGGTTCTCCACAAGATGATTTTTGTCCCATTATATTTGGTAGACCCTTCTTGAACACCGTTAATGCTAAGATTGATTGCACTAAAGAAACTGCCAATGTTAACTTTGGCGATGTATCTCATAAGTTTCATTTCTCGAAATTCCGTAGACAACCTCATGATAAAGAATTGCCTAGTAAAGATGAAATTATTGGTCTTGCTTCTATTGTCGTACCTCCTACTGATCCGTTAGAACAATATTTGCTAGACCATGAAAATGATATGCACGTGAATGAAAGAAATGAAATAGAAGATTTTCTTTGATCAACCACCTATCCTTAAACATAATTTGCATGTTGAAACTCTTGGAGGTCCTCTCCACCTATAGGTGATCCTGTGTTTGAATTGAAACAATTACCTGAACATTGAAATATGCTTATCTTGATGAAAAGAAGATATATCATATTATTATTAGTGCTAAGCTTTCAGAGCATGAAGAAAGAATGTTACTAAAAACTTTGAAGAAGCACCGAGCCACTATTGTATATACTATTGATGATCTTAAGGGCACTAGTCCCTCTCTATGTCAGCACAAGATTAATACAGAACCTGATGCTAAACCAGTTGTTGATCACCAACGACGGTTAAATCCTAAGATGAAGGATGTGGTAAGAACTAAAATATTATAGCTTCTGGAAGCAGGTATAATTTATCCCATAACTGATAGTAGATGGGTAAGTCATGTTCATTGTGTTCCTAAGAAAGGAGTCATTACCGTTGTTCCTAATGATAAAAATGAACTCATTCCACAAAGAATTGTAACTAGTTATAGGATGGTAATTGATTTTAGGAAATTAAACAAAGCTACTAGAAAAGATCATTACCCTTACCTTTTATAGATCAAATGTTAGAAAGACTATCTAATCACACACACTTCTGCTTTCTTGATGATTATTCTGGTTTCTCTCAAATACCCGTGTCACAAGAAGATCAAGAGAAAACTACTTTTATTTGTCCTTTTGGAACTTATGCTTATAGACGTATGCCTTTTGGTTTATGTAATGCACCTGCTACCTTTCAAAGATGTATGCCTGATATATTCTCTGATTTTTGTGAAAAGATTGTTGAGGTTTTCATGGATGATTTCTCTGTTTATGGGACTTCTTTTGATGATTGCTTAATAGTAGAGATGTGAACAAACTAATCTTGTCTTGAATTGGAAGAAGTGCCACTTTATGGTGAATCAAGGTATTGTCTTGGGTCATAAAATCTCTGAATGAGATATTGAAGTAGACAAAGCTATAGTCGATGCAATTGAGAAAATGCCATGTCCTAAAGATATTAAAGGTATAAGAAGCTTCCTTGGTCATGCTGGTTTCCATAGAGGGTTTATTAAAGGCTTCTCTAAAATTTCTAGGCCTCTTACTAATCTCTTGCAAAAAGATGTTTGTCGGTGTCAAAACCGGCGGATCTCGGGTAGGGGGTCCCGAACTGTGCGTCTAAGGCGGATGGTAACAGGAGGCAGGGAACACGATGTTTTACCTAGGTTTGGGCCCTCTTGATGGAGGTAAAACCGTACGTCCTGCTTGATTTATTCTTGATGATATGAGTATTACAAGAGTTGATCTACCACGAGATCGGAGAGGCTAAACCCTAGAAGCTAGCCTATGGTATGATTGTATGTCGTCCTATGGACTAAAACCCTCCGGTTTATATAGACACCGGAGGGGGCTAGGGTTACACAAGGTCGGTTACAAAGGAGGAGATATACATATCCGTATTGCCTAGCTTGCCTTCCACGCCAAGTAGAGTCCTATCCGGACACGAGATGAAGTCTTAAATCTTGTATCTTCATAGTCCAACAGTCCGGCCAAAGGATATAGTCCAGCTGTCCGGAGACCCCCTAATCCAGGACTCCCTCAGTAGCCCCTGAACCAGGCTTCAATGACGATGAGTCCGGCGCGCAGTGTTGTCTTCGACATTACAAGGCAGGTTCCTCCTCCGAATACACCACGGAAGAATTTGAATACAAGGATAGTGTCCGCCCCTGCAAAATAAGTTCCACATACCACCGTAGAGAGAATAATATTTCCACAAATCTAATCCGCTGACATGTTTTGGCAACATAACATTATGCCATGGCCCGGCGATTATTCGAACCGTTTCCTTTAACTAGCCCCGCACATAACGCGAGGCAGTTTCTTGACACGTCTTGTCAAAGCAGAGATCATGTCCCCCTTATTACGGGATTCTCATCAATACGGGCGTGGGTAACCCAACTGCGCCATCAATTACGACGCTTGGAGGATAAGTGAGTTTTACCAGGCCAGTGGGGGGCGCATAGTTTCGACCGCCCTTATAAAGGGATAAGGTTTATCCTTTTTCTACCCA
Source organism: Triticum urartu (assembly GCF_003073215.2). NCBI lineage: Eukaryota > Viridiplantae > Streptophyta > Magnoliopsida > Poales > Poaceae > Triticum > Triticum urartu. The sequence goes on along the minus strand of NC_053023.1, from coordinate 572,018,888 downwards.
CGCCTTCTTCCTCCTTGCTCATCCATTCTCGCACACTCAAGCTCCAACGCCCAAGTCCACATCCTTCCCCTGAACCTTCTCCAGACATGTCCGGAGCGGGAGGCAAATGGATGGCTTCCTCCGTTACGGAGGGACACATCAAGAAGCTGCGCGGAGCCGGATACTTAGCCGCGAATATCGCGCATCGGCTGCCCGCTGCGGGGCAGATTGTTCCTACCCCGGAACCTCACGAGAGGGTAGTTTTCCTCCACCACTTCCTCTGCGGACTGGGGTTTCCCCTCCATCCATTCATCCGTGGTATTATGTTCTACTACGGGCTGGACTTTCATGATCTAGCCCCGAACTTCATCCTCAACATTTCGGTGTTCATCATCGTGTGTGAGGCTTTCCTCCGCATCCAACCCCACTTCGGCCTGTGGCTGAAGACCTTCAATATCAAGCCGAAGGTGGTGGGAGGCTAACAAGCAGAATGCGGCAGAGCCATGGTGGGCAAGATGCCCAATGTTATATGGCTTGAAGGCTCCTTCGTGGAGACCATAAAGGGGTGGCAATCGGCGTGGTTCTACATCACCGAGCCGCGCGACACCAACTGGGTGGCGGCCCCCGAGTTTCAATCCGGAATCCCCACGCGACTCACCTCCTGGAAAGAGAAGGGCCTATCCTGGGGTTCATCGGTGGAGCTGGACAGACTCCAAAAATGTATCCGGAATATGGCAAGCAATAAGCTCAAGCTTGTCAACATAGTCCAGGTTATGCTCATCCGCCGGATCCTCTCGTGTCAACAACGGGATTTCAACTTGTGGGAGTTCGACCCGGCCCAGCACCAGACTCTGAGCGAGTTCATCGACACGACGCACAAGGACGTTTGGAGGGTGCTATTCAAGGGCGCCGAGGTCCCTCCCTCTCTCACCGAGGACCGCGGGCTAAGCGCGAAGCGCCTAGCGCATTCGGTGAGTTCTATACATCCGGTAGGATATTTATTTCCCCTAGCTAAACCATGTGCGGGGTCTGATGTAACACCCCAGATGTAACTTTCCAATTTGTACTCCAACTCTTGCCGTTTCCGGCGTTAAGTTATATTTATTTTCTCGGGTTTGGGTTTTTGTCTCCGTGTGTTGTTATCGTTGTCATGCATCTCATATCATGTCATCATGTGCATTGCATTTGCATACGTGTTCGTCTCATGCATTCGAGCATTTTCCCCGTTGTCCGTTTTGCATTCCGGCGCTTTGTTCTCCTCCGGTGGTCATTTCTAGCTTTCTTCCATGTGTGGGGATTAAACATTTCCGGATTGGACCGAGACTTGCCAAGCGGCCTTGGTTTACTACCGGTAGACCGCCTGTCAAGTTTCGTATCATTTGGACTTCGTTTGATACTCCAACGGTTAACCGAGGGACCGAAAAGGCCTCGTGTGTGTTGCAGCCCAACACCCCTCCAATTTGGCCCAAAACCCACCTAACTCTGCTCCATCACCTAGAGCGTTCGATCACGATCGCGTGGCCGAAAACCGCACCTCATTTGGACTCTCCTAGCTCCCCCTATGCCTATTTAAACACCCCCCGAAATCCGGATCTTCCTCTCCCCCGAAAACCCTAATTTTCCCTCCGACGCGCCGGACATTGTCCGCCCGCGCCGGACGCTCCGCGCCACCGCCCCCGCACCAGTCGCGCGCCGCCACGTGGCCTCCCATCGCCGTCCGCCGCGCCGGCCCGCTCGGGCCCAGGGAGGGCCCCCACGGCTCGAAGCCGCCGCCGCCGCCCGGCTCCCTCTCCCGCCTGCCCGCGCCGCCGCCTCGACCGCTCCGCCGCCTACGCGCCGTCCTGCCGCCACCACGACGCCTCGCTGCCCTGCCGCGCCGCCGAGCCGCCGCCGCGCCAGGATCCGGCCACCGCGGGCCCCTGCGCCGCCGCCCCCGGCCACCGGCGACCTCGCGCCGTCGCCGGCCGTCGTCCTCGTCCCTGCCGTGCTACAGTAATCTGCCGCCGCCTCGGGTTCTGTGAAACCCTAGATCTGAGAGAGGTTGAATTTTCGTCTAAGTCCCAGTTTTCTCAGATCCAAGTTGCCATGTTCGTAGCTCCGATTCATGCATATAGCATATCAAAATGTTCATCTCAGAGAGTACATCATTTCATTCCATTGCATCATTTTCATTTGAGTTCATCTTGATACCCGAAATGCTGTTAGAAGAGGGCTACTTGAGTTAATTGTCAGATCTGCTACTCCGTTTAGTACTTTTGTCATTTTTGCCATGATTAATGTGTGCATGTTATGCCCTGATGCTCTACATGTGTTTTGTTAAGGGTTTTGTCATGTTTCCAGAGGTGCAACCCATGTATTTTTGTGATGTGTGTGGTGACCAGTGCAAGCTTGCAAAGTGGTGCACTTGCTAATTCTGTTTTCAGGGACTTAGTAATTTCACTAAGTCCTTGATCTGTTTATCTCATGATGCCATATGTTCATGTTGTTTCCTAGTGAACCGTGCCTCTTTTGAGGATGATCCGTAAGAGAGTTTTGTTAATCTTGTAGTGCTCTATCCATCCATGACTTTGTTTGCAATTATGGAGCACCCTAGCTTGAGTCAATCAAGCTCTACTTTTGCTACTTTGTGAATCTGGGCAGATTGTCAACTTGTTTGCAATTTTGCCGGTGATGTTGTAGTTGATCCGTGCATGCTATGCTATTGTTCTTGCCATGTCTAGTTTGTATTTTGTGCCTTCTTGATGGGTGTATGCTTGTCTTGCCATGACTTGCACCGTAGTGAGTGCATCGAGCTCGTAAACATGCCTACTTGAGTTATATTTCAGCTTGCTCCAGTTTTCACTAAGTCTGAAAACTGATTATGTTTTTGCTATGTTCACATGCTTGCAATTGTATTTTCTGATTCCTTTTGGCTCAAGGTCACTAAGGGACTTTTGTTAATCTCTTTGAGTAGCTCCATGCCATGCTTTACTTTTCCATGTTCAGATCCTGTAGCATGTAGTTTTGTTGCTCCGAAGAGGGCTACCTGATCTGAAATTCCAGACAAGTGTTAATTTCACAAAGTCTGAGATCTGTTTGCCATATGCATTTTTGCCATGCTTGTTTGAACCTGTTAATGGACGAATTGTCCATAGCTCAGTGCTAGACTTTTGTTAAGCATCTTGTGTGCATCCCTGCCATGTATTTTGTTGTCATGTTTGGGTGCTGTAGCATGTTCATCTCATTGCATTTAGATGCCTACTTGCTGTAAATCGCAGACCGGTGTCATTTTTGAATCGCTTGCCATTTCCAAACCGTAACTGCGTTTCTGGCGTTCTTTATATCGTTTTCAAGCGATTTCGTCTCATATTTTCAGTGGCACACTTGGAATTCTAAGTTGAGGCCAGGTTCATGCATTTCCTGTCATATTTTGCATTTTGCATCCCGCATCGCATCCCGCATAGCATATCATCATTGCATCATATTGCTTGATCCTTGCACGTGGTTGATTGTATCCTTGTTGCTTGTTTGTATTGTTTGGGTAGAGCCGGGAGACGAGTTCGCTAACGAGGAGCCCGTTGAGTTTGCTTTTGAGGATCCAGTCAACTCTGACAACTGTGCAGGCAAGATGATCATACCCTCGAAATCACTACTATCTTTGCTATGCTAGTTTGCTCGCTCTTTTGCTATGCCATTGCTACGATGCCTACCACTTGCTTGCAAGCCTCCCAAATTGCCATGTCAAACCTCTAACCCACCTTGTCCTAGCAAACCATTGATTGGCTATGTTACCGCTTTGCTCAGCCCCTCTTATAGCGTTGCTAGTTGCAGGTGAAGATTGGAGGCCGTTCCTTGTTGGAACATCTTTTATTTACTTGTTGGGATATCATTATATTGCTATGTTATCTTAATGAACCTATATACTTGGTAATGGGTGGAAGGCTCGGCCTCTCGCCTAGTGCTTTGTTCCACTCTTGCTGCCCTAGTTTCCGCCATATCGGTGTTATGTTCCCGGATTTTGCGTTCCTTACGCGGTTGGGTTATAATGGGAACCCCTTGATAGTTCGCCTTGATTAAAGCTTTTCCAGCAATGCCCAACCTTGGTTTTACCATTTTCCACCTAGCCTTTTCTTTCCCTTGGGTTCTGCAGACTCAAGGGTCATCTTATTTTAGCCCCCCCGGGCCAGTGCTCCTCTGAGTGTTGGTCCAACTGAGCGATGTCCGGGGCTACCAGGGGCAACTCTGGGCTGGCCTACCCGACGTCTTGTTCATCTGAGTGTGCCCTGAGAACAAGATATGTGCAGCTCCTATCGGGATTTGTCGGCACATTCGGGCGGTGTTGCTGGTCTTGTTTTAACCTGTCGAAGTGTCTTGAATTACCGAGATACCGAGTCTGATCGGAACGTCTTGGGAGGAGGTCTATTCCTTCGTTGTCCGTGAGAGATTGTCATGGGCTAAGTTGGGACTCCCCTGCAGGGATTTGAACTTTCGAAAGCCGTGTCCGCGGTTATGGGCAGATGGGAATTTGTTAATGTCCGGTTGGAGATAACTTGAACCTTAACTTAATTAAAATAAATCAACTGAGTGTGTTACCGTGATGGCCCCTTCTCGGCGGAGTCCGGGAAGTGGACACGGTGTTGGAGTAATGTTTGCGCAGGTTGTTCTCTAGTTTCTCGCTCACGCTTTGCCTCCTCTTCTCGCTCTCTTTTGCGAATAAGTTAGCCTCTATACTTGCTAGTCGCTTGCTGCAGCTCCACTTATATTTACCTTGCCATACCTATAAGCTTAAATAGTCTTGATCGTGAGGGTGCGAGATTGCTGAGTCCCTGTGGCTCACAGATTACTATTACACCAGATGCAGGGCCTGATGATTCCGCTCCAGGAGACGCGTATGAGCTCAAGTGGGAGTTCGACGAAGACTCTCAATGTTACTATGTTTCCTTTCCCGATGATCAGTAGTGGTGCCCAGTTGGGGGTCATTGGGACCGTGTTGCATGTTGGGTTATCTTTTATTTTGGCACCGTAGTCGGGCCATGAGTGTTTGGATGATGTAATGTTATTTATGTACTTGATTGACGTGGCGAGTGTAAGCCAACTATGTTATCTTCCCTTTTATTATCATATTACATGGGATGTTGTGAAGATTGCCTAACTTGCGACATATGCCTTCAATGCGATTATGTCTCTAAGTCGTGCCTCGACACGTGGGAGTTATAGTCGCACCGAGGGTGTTACATCTGAGCTCCATGCCTTTGACAGGACTGGATGGAGACGTCAGGGCATATTAACTATCCGGCCCCGCTGCCTGAAGACACTGCGGACGCTCTCCTGACGGAGATGCTGACTCCGGCTCCTTACAAGGTGCCGGAGAAGACCAAGAAGGTCAAGGGAACCCGAAAGAGTTCCCGACGCCAAGTGTTATCGGACTCATCGTCTGATAACTCCGCGACGCACTCCTCCCCCGAAGACGAGGAGGAAGATGAAGATGCTCCCCCTTCAGTCGGGGGAGACAAGAAAAGGAAGGCCGCCCGACCGGGGGGCCGAAGGGTCCAAGAAGGGGAGGACCCTCCTTCCGGACTACTCCACCACCGCCGCCGAAGACGAAGACGAGTGGCTGCTCAGGGCCAAGCCCCTGGCGAAGTCGTAAGTATTCGGATACCAGAGTAACTCATAGCATACCTTTGTCGCACTGCTTCCCCTAACGCCGAATATGATTATGCAGACCGCCCCAAGCCCGTATCGACGTATCTTCGTCGGGCGGCTCCTTGGACTCGTCAGATATGGATATCGTTCCACTTCCGACCGCCACCTCCCCTTGCCCTACGGAAAATGCTGAGGTATTGTCTCAAGAGGCACCGGGTCGAGGGGAGACAATCCCGGAGGCTCCTCAAGGCGACCTTCCGGACTCCAGGAGCAGAGGGAGTAAGGCTCCCGAGGGCTCCGAGTTCAGCCCTCAGCCAAACACTGCGTCGGAACCCCCAGTGGTTCCGGACTCGGGCAGGCGGCCCCCTTCCAAAAGGGGCAAGATGCCTGTGCCGATGACCTCTGCCCATCCAGGGGCACCGGACAATCTGCTGGGAGCGCTTCGCAGCGCTTCCATCGACGAAGAGCACCGCACTACTATGAGTGCGGTGATCCAGAAGGTTCAGTCCACCAAGAGCAGACTGACTGAAGCCTGTGCCAGCCTTCTAATAGGCTTTGAGGTAAGTATTTGAAATATAGGAAAAATATTTCCCATAGATAGTAGCCCCTGATGCTCTGTTCGGTGTTCACAAAGAAAAGCCGAATAGAGGATCAAACAATATCGCAGGAGTCTAATAGAAGTATGTCTATATGCGTATGCAGGCTTCGCTGCTGGCCTCTGCCGCACTGACTGCAGAGGTCACCGCACTGAAGCAGGACCTCAAAGGGTCCAATAAAGAGCTCGGCCTTGCCAAGTGGCAGCTCAAGGAGAACAAAGGTAAGTAGTACCTAGTCTATGGATATATATAAAAAGAATGCGATTGCAAAATGATAGGATCATTGTAAATTTGACAGGGGCCACGACCGAGGTGGCGACCCTGAAGCAAGTGCTATCCAAGGCCGAAAACAAAGTGGCCCAGGAGTGCACCGAGCGGGAAAAACAAGAGGCACGGGTGGGCGAGGTGCAGCAAGAGCTCCACGCTCTCGTGACGAAGCATGAGGCATTGGAGCTTGACTTGAAGACGCGAGAGTCCGAGCTTGCCGCGGCCCTTGAGAGTGCAAAGAGTGCCAAGGCTGAAGCCCAAAAGGCTCTCCAGGAGATTGATGCAATGAAGAAGATAGCGGCGGGTAAGGCATTGTATATGCAAAGCAAGTGTCGGTGTCAAAACCGGCGGATCTCGGGTAGGGGGTCCCGAACTGTGCGTCAAGGCCGGATGGTAACAGGAGACAAGGGACACGATGTTTTTACCCAGGTTCGGGCCCTCTCAATGGAGGTAATACCCTACTCCTGCTTGATTAATATTGATGATATGGGTAGTACAAGAGTAGATCTACCACAAGATCAAGGAGGCTAAACCCTAGAAGCTAGCCTATGGTATGATTGTTGTATATGGAGTTGATGTCCTACGGACTACAACCCTCCGGTTTATATAGACATCGGATAGGGTTAGGGTTACACAGAGTCGGTTACAATGGTAGGAGATCTTGAATATCCGCATCGCCAAGCTTGCCTTCCACGCCAAGGAAAGTCCCATCCGGACACGGGACGAAGTCTTCAATCTTGTATCTTCATAGTCCTGGAGTCCGGCTGAAGGTATAGTCCGGCTACCCGAACACCCCCTAATCCAGGACTCCCTCAGTAGCCCCTGAACCAGGCTTCAATGACGACGAGTCTGGCGCGCAGATTGTCTTCGGCATTGCAAGGCGGGTTCCTCCTCCAAGTCCTTCATAGAAGATTGTAGACACCAAGAGTAGTGTCCGCCTCTGCAAAATAAGTTTCCACATATTGCCATAGAGAGAATAATATAAACACAAATCAAATCTGCTGACGTATCCTGCAGTGCGTCATCACACTATGGCCAAGTCCTTTACTCGAATGGTTTTTACTTTTCCACCTCAGCATGTTTTGCGAGGCGGTTTCCTTGGCACGTCTTGTCAAAGCAGAGATCGTGTACCCCCTTTACGGGATTCTCATCAATACGGACGTGGGTAACCCAACCACGCCATTTATCATGGCGCTTGGGAGGCAAGCGAGTTTTACTAGGCTGGTGGGGACGCACAACCGCATCCGCCCATATAAGGGGATAAGGTCCACCTTTTTACCTACGCCTTTTTCCTCCTTTGCCTATCCATCTCCTGCGCACTCGAGCTCCAGCGCCCAAGCCCGCACTTCCCACCTCAACCATCTCCAGCAATGTCCGGAGCGGGAGGCAAGTGGATGGTCTCCTCCGCTACGGAGGGCCAAGTCAAGAAGCTAAGGAAGGCCGGATACCTGTCTAAGGACATCGCGCACCGGCTTCCCGAAAAGGGGCAGCTTCTCCCCACCCCAAGGCCCCATGAGAGGGTAGTATTTCTTCCCCACTTCCTCTGCGGACTGGGTTTTCCACTCCACCCATTTGTCCGGGGGCTCATGTTCTACTACGGCCTGGATTTCCACGATCTGGCCCCGAACTTCATCCTCAACATCTCGGCGTTTATCATCGTGTGCGAGGCTTTCCTCTGCGTCCGCCCTCATTTCGGCCTCTGGCTCAAGACCTTCAACGTCAAGCCCAAGGTGATGCGCGGCAGCCAGGCGGAGTGCGGAGGCGCCATGGCGGGCAAGATGGCCAACGTCCTATGGTTCGAGGGCTGTTTTGTGGAGACCCTAAAGGGGTGGCAATCCGGGTGGTTTTACATCACCGAGCCACGCGATCCGAACTGGGTCGCAACCCCCGAGTTTCGATCCAGACCCCCCACGCGGCTTATGTCCTGGAAAGAGACGGGCCTGTCGTGGGGTGATGAAAAAGAGGTGACCGGATTGCAAACATGCATCCAGTCCCTGGTGAACAAGCCAATCCAGCTTGTTAATGTAATCCAGGTTATGCTCGTCCGCCGGATCCTACCATGCCAACAACGGGATTTTAATCTATGGGAGTTCGACCCGGCGCAACACCAAACCCTTAGCAGGCTCTTCGACACAACGTACGAAGATGCCTGGAAGGTGCTATTCAAGGGCGCCGAGGCTCCCGCATCCGCTTCCGAGGACCGCGGATACAGCTCGCAGCGTCACGCTAGCGAGGTAAGCTATCTTCACCTTTTACAGGATGTTAAGCTTTTTTCATAGTTTAACTCTATGCGGGATCTAAACTCCCTTACCTTTGACAGGCTTGGCGAGCGATATCCGGACCGATTAACTGTCCGGCTCTGCTGCCCGAAGACCCAGCCCCAGCTCTACTAGTGAAGCTGCTGGTTCTGGCGCCTTATGTGGTGCCGGAGAAGAAGGCCAAGAAGAAGAAGACCACGGGGATTCGAAAGAGTGCCCGTAACGTGGTGGTGTCGGACTCGTCATCCGACGAGTCCGAGACGCCCTCTTCCCATGAAAACGAGGAGGAGGAAGAAGAAAACTCTCCCCCCCAGCGGAGGGAGGAGAGAAGAGGAAGGCCGCCCCAACGGGGGAGGCCGAGGGGTCTAGGAAAAGGAAGACCCCTCCGCCGGACTACTCCCCCGACGCCGAAGAGGGCGGAGAGGAGTGGCCAAACAGGGCCAAGCGTCCGGCGAAATCGTAAGTTCAGATATCAGAGTAATTCATGATGTTCCTTTGTTGCACAACTTTCCCTAATGTCGAACGTAATTATCAGCCCGCCCTGGGCCGAATTCAACGAATCGTCGGGCGGCTCCCTGGACTCATCGGACGTGAACTCAGTTCCGCCCGCTGTCTCCCCCCACACTGCAGACGACGCCGAAGTGGCGTCGCGACAAGCTCCGGGGCAGGAGGAGGTGGTCCCGGAGGAGCCGCAAGGCAACCTCCCAGACTCCAGGAGTGAAGGGGATAAGGCCCCCAGGGCTCCAAGTCTGGCTTTGTGCCGGACACCGCGCCGGAATCTTCCACAGTTCCGGACCGCGGTAGGCGACATCCTTCCAAGAGGAGCAAGCCTTCTGAGCCGGCGGCCTCTGTCCAACCGGAGGTGCCGGACAATCTGCTGGAGGTGCTTGACGGTGCCTCCATCGACGAGGGGCACCGTACTATTATGAGTACGGTGATCCAGAAGGTTCAGTCCGTCAAGAGCGGACTGACTGAAGCTTGCGCTAGCCTTCTAACAGGCTTCGAGGTAAGTAAAAATATGTAAAAGTATTACCGCATAGACAGTAGCCCCTGATGCTCTGTTTGGCGTTCGGAAAGAAAAGCCGAATAGAGGATCTATTAAATATCGCAGGAGTCTAACAAAAAAGAGTCAATATGCGTATGCAGGCTTCGCTGCTATCCACCGTCGCACTAACTGCAGAGGTGGGTGTCCTGAAGCAGGACCTTGAGCGGACCGAGCAAGAGCTCGGCCTTGCCAAGCGGCGGCTCGAGGAGAAAGAGGGTAAGAAATACCTTACAGAAAAAGTGCCTATAAAAGGCGTGATTGCAAAAAGATAACAAGATTGTACTGCTTATTGTAGGGGCCACGACTGAGGTGGCGACCCTTAAGCAGGCGCTGTCTGAGGCCAAAAAGAAAACGGCCGCGGAGCGCACCGAGCGAGACAGATTTGGGGCTCAGGTCGGCGAGGTTCAGCAAGAGCTTCAGGCTCTCATGAAAAAAATGAGAGTTTGGGGTTTGAGTCAAAGGTGCAAGCATCCGAGCTCGCAACGGCCCTTGAGACTGCCAAGTCTGCCAAGGCCGAAGACCAAAAGGCCCTCCAAGAGTTGGAGGAGATGAGGAAGATAGCAGCGGGTAAGGCATTCTTTATGCAAAGCAGAAATATAAAAGTAAACTACTTGTTACTTACCCGAATCCGGAGCTCTCCAGGGGCATTCGCAGATCTTCCCCGCAGTGTATCCAACGCCGCCGCATTCTACCAAGCTGAAGAGGGCAGCTCGACGGAGAAGGTGTTCTGGTCTCAGTATTCTGAGGCCGGACACCCTGTGCCCTTGAGCGACCAGCTGAAACAGCTGGTCGAGCTCCACAAGGCGGCCGAACAGGCCATGAAGGGCTTCATAGTTTGGCTGTGGCCCAGAGAGGCCCTGCCTGGGAGCTATTTTGGGCTGGTGTGGCGGCTGGTGGAGGCCTGTCCGAGGCTCGAGGTCATCAAGCGCTCCGTCTGCATCGAAGGTGCCCGTCGGGCCCTTGCCCGTGCAAAGGTGCATTGGGGTAAGCTGGACGGTGAGAAGCTTGTGAAGGACGGGCCGCCGCCGGGGAAGGAGCATCGCAAGCCCGACAACTACTACAAGGATGTTCTTGTAGGTGCCCGCCTTGTGGCGGATGAATGTACCAAGGATGTGATTTTTGAATGAACTCGCTCGTGTTTATCCTGTGCGCTGAAAACTTGTTCATATGCGCTAAGCAATGCTTATTGAATTTAAAATATTACTTTCTGTGCGGCCGTTTATCAAAAAATTGAGAGATGGCCAGTCGTCGGCTTCTGCCCCCATGCCACTAGTGCTGGGGTGTTCGGGATAAACCTGAGCGCTCTTTTTCCCATAGTTGGGTCCTTCGAGGGAGGCGCTCAGCACAACGAACCAGGAAATCGGACTATAATGCTTGAACACTCTCACTTAGCCATAGAACTCTATAATTTTAAATTTCGGCAAAGCCCCTAGTTCGGAAGACCGAGTTCGGGGCGCTATCCACGCCTTGGCCGGACAAAGCCGGCTCCTCGCTCGAAGCGGGATAAGTCTTTAGGGACTCGAAAAACCTCTCGAACAGCGACCGGTCTCTCGCCTCATCATGACAGTCAGTTTTAGCTTTCTCCACTGAGGTGCTTAACCCAGCTGAACCGAGGCACAATCGCAGTGGTTCTCCTAGTGCTACCTTAGCCGATATAGCGGAACGTAAGGCACCAAAACATAGGAGCCGGGCAAACCCAACTATTGTCCCAAATCATGATTCAGAGCCGATGCATATAGTGCTATAAGTTCGGGGTGCCGCACTTGTGAAAGTGTACGGACTTCTCACACCATAATGAGGGGTACTAAAGCCCCTGGCGTGTTTGCCGTACCATGGTGTACGGGTGCAATCATGTCATTTAATAAACATATATGTGAAAAGAGGATAATGCAAAAAATAGACAAAAAGCTATGCATTGTTTATAGAGAGGCTATTTATCAAAGCCGAACGATACAAATAGTGCGATAAGCAAAAAGATATTGGACTATTTAACATGTCCTGACCAGGGGCAGGCCGTGGAATTGTATTCGAAACAGGTATACCGCTCGTAACAGAGACCACCTGGGAGTTCCATAATGCAGCATGGCTTGTCTGCCTCCCTGGATCTTGCATCGTTTGTGCGACAGTCGAATTGCCGAACAGGTCATCCGAAGTATGGAGTCCTGAAAGTAAGAAAAAATTAAAAAAAAGACTCCGGCAGCCCCTAGTACGTTTTAAGCCGTATTTTGGGCGTGCCATTATTGTGCCCCTTCCCCTGTGCCCATGGTATTTGAAGGGCGTAGTTATGTACGCGAGGCACTGGTTTCGCTATGTCGCGAGAGCTGGGGTTGGGGCCGCATTGCTACGCTTGCTCAGAGCGTGCCAGGCGGTCCTGCTGTGGGTTACTCCGGGCGCGCTTGGCAGTGTCTGGCTTTTTAACGGCCGGACTGGAGAATTGCCTAAGAAGGCTACTTTGTACTTCCGCTGCGAGAGCCGCCGTGTGCTCCTCCATACGGAGGGAGCGTTCGGTGTTTCCATTGACCGTGATTACTCCTCGAGGGCCTGGCATCTTGAGCTTGAGATATGTGTAGTGTGGCACCGCATTGAACTTTGCGAATGCGGTTCGTCCGAGCAGGGCGTGATAGCCACTGCGAAACGTGACTATATCAAAGATTAACTCTTCGCTTCGGAAATTGTCCGGGGATCCGAAGACCACGTCAAGTGTTACTGAGCCTGTACAGTTGGCTTCTACACCTGGTATAACGCCTTTAAAGGTCGTTTTTGTGGGCTTAATCCTTGAGGGATCTATGCCCATTTTCCGCACTGTATCCTGGTAAAGCAGGTTCAGACTACTGCCGCTATCCATGAGGACTCTTGTGAGATGAAATCCGTCGATGATTGGGTCAAGAACCAATGCGGCGAAGCCACCATGACGGATGCTAGTGGGATGGTCCCTTCGATCAAAAGTGATCGGGCAGGAGGACCATGGGTTGAACTTTGGGGCGACTGGCTCCAACGCGTATACGTCCCATAGCGCACGCTTCCGCTCCCTCTTGGGAATGTGGGTTGCGTATATCATGTTCACCGTCCGCACTTGTGGGGGAAAGCCCTTCTGTCCATTGTTGTTCGGCGGCCTGGGCTCCTCCTCGTTGTCGCTGTGGAGCCCATTGTCTTTGTTTTCGGCTCTTAACTTGCCTGCCTGCTTGAACACCCAACAATCCCTGTTAGTGTGATTGGCTGGCCTTTCGGGGGTGCCATGTATCTGGCACAAGCGGTCAAGTATTCAGTCCAAACTGGATGGGCCCTGAGTATTCTTTTTGAATGCCTTTTTCCGCTGACCGGATTTATAGCCTCTGAATCCGGCATTGACTGCCGTCTCTTCATTGCTGTCGCTGCTAACGCGGCGTTTTTCCTTATTCCGACGTGTCCTGCCACTTTTGTCCTTGGTATCCGAATTACCAGGGTTCTTTGATAAGTTGTTACTGCGAGCTAGCCAGGTGTCTTCTCCCGCGCAAAAGCGGGTCATGAGTGTCGTGAGGGCTGCCATAGATTTCGGCTTTTCCTGTCCCAGGTGCCGGGCAAGCCACTCGTCGCGGATGTTATGCTTGAAGGCTGCTAGGGCCTCTGCGTCCGGATAGTCGACTATCTGATTTTTCTTTGTTAGGAACCGTGTCCAGAATTGCTTGGCCGATTCCTCTGGCTGCTGAATTATGTGGCTTAAGTCGTCGGCATCCGGTGGTCGCACGTAAGTGCCCTGGAAGTTATCGAGGAATGCGGCTTCCAGGTCCTCCCAAGAACTGATTGAGTCTGCTGGCAAGCTGTTAAGCCAATGCCGGGCCGGTCCTTTAAGTTTGAGCGGGAGGTATTTGATGGCGTGTAGATCATCGCCGCGTGCCATGTGGATGTGAAGAAGATAATCCTCGATCCATACTGCCGGATCTGTTGTGCCATCGTATGATTCGATGTTTACGGGTTTGAAACCCTCTGGGATTTTATGATCCATTACTTCATCCATGAAGCATAGCGGGTGTGCGGCGCCTCTGTACTGGGCTATATCACGACGCTTGGAAGAGCTATGTCTGTTGTGTTCGGCCCGGCCGGATTTGTTGTATCCGGAGTGAAGATCATCGTCACGTGCCGTAGGGCGCCTGCGATCCATAGATCGATCTTGTTTGTCTTGCCCTATCCTCCAGTACGTCTCGTAGGTCTGGCGCATTTTCCCGTGCCTTAGTTGAGCGGCGTCGGGGCATGGCTTCTGTTGAGGGCCGAGAGGCCTCTCTATCGCGGCCGTGAGGTGGCCGGTCTGCCATGTCGTGCGCTGGTAATGTAGGTGCTTCCTCCTCTGATCAGGGTAGCGGCCTGCGCTTTGGGTAACTCTTGGAGGGGCGTTCGAGTTCATACTCTTCGGCTGCAAGGACCTCGGTCCATCTGTCAGCTAGCAAATCTTGGTCAGCTCTAAGATGTTGCTGCTTTTTCTTGAGGCTGCTTGCCATGGCTAAAAGCCTGTGTTTGAAACGCTCTTGTTCGGCGGGGTCTGATGGTACGAAGAATTCATCGTCATCGAGGCTTGCCTCGTCTTCGGAGGGAGGCATATAGTTATCATCCTCGACCTCTCGTTCTGCCGCTCTCTCATGAGGGCTGGCTTCTCCATCTTCCTGTGCCGAATCTTGCTGTGGTGGGTGTTCTTCGGCGCTATCTGGGGTAGTATTATCTCCCGTGCCGGAATCACCGTTTTTGCTTTGGCGGGATTTAGAGCGGCGCCGCTGACGCCGGTGCTTTGGCTGTTTCTTGGAGGTGTCATCCCCCGCTATTCCATCGCCATCTCCATGTTTTGGAGTATCCACCATATATATGTCATATGACGAGGTGGCCTTCCAGCGCCCTACAGGTGCTGGTTCCTGTTCGTCTCCTACATCGTCGTCCATACCGTCGATGTCTTCGGAGCCAAAGTCAAGCATGTCGGTTAAATCGTCGACAGTGGCTACAAAGTGGGTGGTGGGTGGGCTTTGAACTTCTTCATCGTCCGTATCCCATCCTCGCAGACCGTAATCCGGCCAGGTCTCTCCTGATAAAGAGAGAGACTTGAGAGAATTCAGGATGTTGCCAAAAGGCGAGTGCTGAAAGATGTCCGCGGCGGTGAACTCCATTATTGGCGCCCAATCGGATTCGATCGGCAGGGGCGCGGGGGGTTCGGAGTCCGCAGAGGAGTCCGGATCCTCGGAGTCGTGAGTCACGCGGAGTGTGGGGCCAGCGTTCGGCTCGATCGCCTTTGAGATCGCAGCCCCCGAGGTGACGTGCAACCGCTCATCCTCGACTGACACAACTGGCTCCGAATTAAGGGTCAGAGCTGGTGCGTTTGCGGCCTCCGGGATACTATTCGGTGACAGAGCAAGATCATGCCCCGCGAGACAGTGCGGCGCACTTGGTTGTGGCTTGAATCCGTCTAAGATCAAATCTCCGCGGATGTCTGCCATGTAATTTAGGCTTCCAAACCTGACTTGATGGCCAGGGGCGTAGCTTTCGATCTGCTCCAGGTGGCCAAGCGAATTGGCCCGCAGTGCGAAGCCGCCGAAGGCGAAGATCTGTCCGGGGAGAAAAGTCTCACCCTGGACCACATCGTTGTTGATGATCAAAGGAGCCATCGGGCCTAAAGGCGACGACATAGAGGAACTCTCAATGAAAGCACCAATGTCGGTGTCAAAACCGGCGGATCTCGGGTAGGGGGTCCCGGACTGTGCGTCAAGGCCGGATGGTAACAGGAGACAAGGGACACGATGTTTTTACCCAGGTTCAGGCCCTCTCGATGGAGGTAATACCCTACTCCTGCTTGATTAATATTGATGATATGGGTAATACAAGAGTAGATCTACCACGAGATCAAGGAGGCTAAACCCTAGAAGCTAGCCTATGGTATGATTGTTGTATATGGAGTTGATGTCCTACGGACTACAACCCTCCGGTTTATATAGACACCGGATAGGGTTAGGGTTACACAGAGTCGGTTACAATGGTAGGAGATCTTGCATATCCGCATCGCCAAGCTTGCCTTCCACGCCAAGGAAAGTCCCATCCGGACACGGGACAAAGTCTTCAATCTTGTATCTTCATAGTCCTGGAGTCCGGCTGAAGGTATAGTCCGGCTACCCGAACACCCCCTAATCCAGGACTCCCTCAGCAAGCATGTGAAAGTAAATTACTTGTTACTTACCCGAATCCGGAGCTCTCCAGGAGCATTCACAGATTTGCCCCGCAGCGTGTCGGATGCCGCACAGTTTTACCAGGCCGAGGAGGGAAGCTCAACAAAGAAGCTGTTCTGGTCTCAGTATACTGAGACCGAACACCCGATGCCTCTGAGCGACCAGCTGAAGCAACTGGTCGAGCTGCACAAGGTGGCCGAACAGGCCATGAAGGACTTTATAGTCCGGATGTGGCCTGGTGACGCCCTCCCCAACAGCTACTTCGGCCTGGTGAGGCGGCTTGTGGATGCCTGCCCACGGCTGGAAGTCATTAAGCGGTCCGTCTGCATCGAAGGTGCATGCCGGGCTTTCGCCCGTGCAAAGGTGCACTGGGCCAAGATGGATGCCGTGAAGCTAGTGAAGGATGGGCCACCGTAGGGCAAGGAACATCGCCACCCCAAGATGTATTATGAAGGTGTCTCGAAGGGTGCCTGTCTTGTAGCGGACGAGTGTGCGAAAGATGTAATATTTGAGTAAACTTGCTCGTGTAATCCTGTATTATGAAAACTTGTTCATATGCGCTATGCAACGCTTGTTTGAATTTAAAATATTGCCTTCTGTTCGGCTGCTTATCAAATCTAAGAGATGGCTACTCGTTGGCTTCTGCCCCCACGCCACGACTGCTGGGGTGTTCGGGATAAACCTGAGCACTCTTGTTCCCATTGTTGGGTCCTTCGAGGGAGGTGCTCAGCACAACGAACAAGGCAATCGGACTATAATGCGTTATCACTCTCACTTAGCCATAGAATTCTATAATTTTAAATTTCGGCGAAGCCCCTAGTATTCGGAAGGCCGAATTTGGGGCGCGATACACGCCTTAAGCCGGACAGGGCCGGCTCCTCGCTCTAAGTGTCATAAGTCTTTAGGGACTTGAAACCTCTCGAACAGCGACCAGTCTCTCGCCTTATCATGACAGTCAGTTTTAGCTTTCTCTACTGAGGTGCTTAGCCCAGCAGAACCGGGGCACAATCGCAGTAGTTCTCCCAGTGCTACCTTAGCCGATATAGCGGAACGTAAGGTACCAAAACATGGGAGCCGGGCAAACCCAACTATTGACCCAAGACATGATTCGGAGCCGATGGATATAATGCTATAAGTTCGGGGTGCCGCACTGTCGAAAGTGTTCGGACTTCTCACGCCGTATTATGGGGTATGCTTAAGCCCCTAGCGTATTGGCCATACCAGAGTGTACGGGTGCTAGATGTCATGAATGAACATATATATATAGAAAGGAAGAGTGCAATAATAGTCTTAATGCTATGCATTGTTTATCCAAAAAGGTGCATTAAAGCAGAATGATACAAGTAGTGTGATAAGCAAAAAGTAGGACTGTTTGACATGTCCCTCCCAAGGGCAAGCTAAGGAATAGTATTAAAGCAAATATTTCACTCATTATCGTAATCCACCTGGGAGTTCCGTGGTGCGACGTAGCTTTCTGCCTCCTTGGTTACTGCATCATGTGTTCGGCAATCATGCTGCCGGACTGGGTGTCCAGAGATTAAAGTCCTGAAAGAGAAAAATAACAAAGCGGGAAGCCCCTAGTGCGGTTTAAGCCGCGACTTGGAGCGTGCCACAGTCGTGCCCCCTCCCCGCCTGTGCCCATGGTATTTTTAATGCGCAATTATGTACGCGTGGCACAGATTTCACCATTTGGCTGGGACCGGGGTGGGGGCCGCATTGCTATGCGAGCTCGGAACATGCCAGGCGGTCTTGTTGCCGATTACTCCGGGCGCGCTGGAAGGTGTCCGGGTCCTTAATCGCTGAACTAGTGGATTGCCTTAAGAGGCTGCTTTGCGCTTCTGCTGCGAGGGCCGCAGTGTGCTCCTCTGTGCGGAGAGAAGGCTCTGTGTTTCCATTGGATGTGATGACCCCCCGAGGTCCTGGCATCTTGAGCTTGAGATATGCATAATGCGGTACCGCATTGAATCTAGCAAATGCGGTTCACCCGAGTAGTGCATGGTAGCCACTGCGGAAGGGACTATGTTGAAGATTAACTCTTCGCTTCGGAAGTTATCTGGAGATCCGATGACCACTTCCAGTGTTACTGAGCCTGTGCAATGGGCCTCTACACCTGGTATGACGCCTTTAATGGTCGTTTTAGTGGGTTTGATCCTTGAAGGGTCTATACCCATTTTGCGCACTGTGTCCTGATAAAGTAGGTTCAGGCTGCTGCCGCCATCCATAAGGACTCGAGTGAGGTGAAATCCATCAATGATTGGGTCTAAGACCAATGCGGCGAATCCACCATGACGGATACTAGTGGGGTGGTCCCTATGGTCGAATGTGATCGGGCATGAAGACCATGGATTGAACTTTGGGGCGACTGGCTCCAACGCATATACGTCCCTGAGCGCACGCTTCCGCTCCCTCTTGGGGATGTGGGTTGCGTATATTATGTTCACCGTCCGCACTTGTGGGGGGAACCTCTTCTGTCCTCCGGTGTTCGGCTGCCGGGGCTCCTCCTCGTCATCGCTATGTGACCCCTTATCTTTGTTTTCAGCATTTATCTTGCCGGCCTGCTTGAACACCCAACAGTCCCTGTTGGTGTGGTTGGCTGGCTTGTCGGTGGTGCCGTGTATTTGGCACGAGCGATCGAGTATACGGTCCAAACTGGACGGGCCCGGAGTGCTTATTTTGAATGCCTTTTTCCGTTGACCGGGTTTAGAGCCTTTGAATCCGGCATTAACTGCTGTATCCTCGGTATTGTCGCTGTTAATGCGGCGCTTATGTTTGTTGTGATGTGACCTACCATTGCCATCCTTGGTATCCGAAGTACCATGGTTCTTTGATATGTTATTGCTGCGAGCCAGCCAACTGTCTTCTCCCGCACAAAATCAGGTCATGAGTGTCGAAAGATGCCGGGGGGCTAATCCACGAACACCTATGGGACCGGCGGACTGAGTCCCTTTCGGTTCGGCGGGGGCGAGGGTCACTCGAAGAGCGGATCGAGGTGAAGCACACGAGCAGTTTACCCAGGTTCGGGCCGCACGGATGCGTAAAACCCTACTCCTGCTTTGTGGTTTGTATTGAGTTCTTGCTCGGGAGCGCGGAGTGCTACAGTACACCCCAGCAGCTAACGAGACTGAGCGTGGGTGTTCTCTTCCTCTCCCCCCCTCTACGTTGCGCATGGGCCTCCTTTTATATGCTCAAGGGGTCACCGACAGGTGGCAACGTAGACAAGGGTAAAAATGGAAAGGTGCTGCGGTTGGTACAGCTACAGCTACCTGCTACAGTATATCATACCTAACCCTGACGGCAGGGGACAAGGGCATTAAATGCCCGTCTGCGTCACCTAAATAGTGCAAAAGGGACCGTCAGGGACGCCACCGCTCGCCACGATGGCAATCTTGTCAGTGCCGCTTGCCACCGCGCACCGCTGGCTGCACAACCTCCTGCCACGTACGCCTGGAAGGGTCCCAGAGCAACACGTTGGTGGATGCGCTGGAGCGCGGACACAGAGTGGTGGCTTGCCGCGGTCGTTGTCTTATCGCGTCTGGGAGCTTGTCGCTCACCGGGCCTTGCCGGGACGCGTGGCGCATCGCGGCAAGTTCCTTGAGATGCCTTGGTTGGCCTTCCCAGCAAGCTCCTCTTGCCGGGGTCTTGTCTCCTTGGCTTGGATACTTTGTCCTTGAATGCTCCAAAGGAACCGCGGAGGACCTTGGCGGTCACCCGGCAAGCCTTGCCGCGGGATGCTGCGACTGCCCGTGCACAAGTTCGGGATACTAGGGTACCCCTACTCTAGTACACCGACTGGAGCCCCCGGGCCTGGGCCATACACGGTGCCGAGCGCTGTTGGGCCAGGCCCAAAACAGGGCATGGGCACGCGCGGCCTGGGTTACGCCGTATCTCTCCCCGTATCTACCGCGCCCTCCCCGAACGGCACGCGTTGAATTCGGCGTCTTTGGATAGATCGTGGGTGGTTTCTTTATTCGGAAAGGAGGAACGTCCGCCCCCTCCCTCTTTATAAGCAGGGGAAACAGGGGCAGTTCGCCCATTCGCCGGTTACTACTCCAATCTCGGAAACCTCCACCGCTCCCTCATCTTCCCAAAGCTGAAAGAGAGCAGCGCCCCGCCCCCCATCGCCACCAACACCACCAACGCCGTCGACCTCCTCCACCACTTCCGCCATGGCTCCGAGAGCCTACAAGGGGAAGGTTGTGAAGTCGACCGAGGCGCAGCGGCTTGCGGTGCTGCGAAAGGAGCGGGCAATCTTCCCCCCCAAGCTCGCCGCGAGGGAGCTGAGGGAGAATTACTACCTCTTCTGGTCGACGGAGACGCGAGCGCATCCGCGCACGAAGGTACTTCCAGCCGCCGCTTGGAAAATGGCTCCAAACGGATATCCTTTCTTCGCCTTGTTCTTCTACTGCGGGCTCTGCCCGCCCTTCTCTGTGTTTTTCTGCGATATTATGAACACCTACGGGTTCCGCCTCCTTGACTTCACCCCCAATGCCGTTCTGACCATGGCAGTTTTCGCACATCTCTGTGAAAACTTTGTCGGAGTCTATCCCAATGTAGCCCTTTTTCGCCACTTCTTTATGCCCCGAGTAGAGAGAGGAGAGCCTTTATCCAGTGGAATCGCCTGGATCTCGAGGGCTAGCAAGAAGGACACTTATCTGGAGGGAGAGTTCCGCGGCAAGTGGGAGGAATGGAGAGCAGACTGGTGCTGGATTGTCGAGGAGAACCCGCAGCCGTTTACCGCCCGGCGCCAAGCCCCAGTAGCACGCGGCAGCGATTGGAGTGACGTGGCCCCGGAAGACGATAGGCTTAAGATTGCCGTCACCCGGATCCTACGCCTCAGGCTTGCCGGGCTCACTGTAGGCGCTGTTGGCGCAGATTTTCTTCGCTGCCGCATTGCCCCCTGCAGGAACGGGGGAGACCCACCTGGGAATTCAAGAATGGGATGGATATCATGAGGCTGCGTCCGGGCCTCAACTTCAACTTCACTGTTCTGGAGCTCAACGCGATGCTCCAGGAGCTGTTCAAGTACGACCCTCAACATCCCGAAGTGTTCAGGTTGCCGAAGAGTGTCGTTCCGCTATGCAACAACTCCGCGCTCGACCGCATCCGTGCAATGATGCTGCTGTGCGATTCGCATGGAATTGTCCCAACTTGGCAAGAGCCTGCAGACGACGTCGTGCAGTAGTTCTTTGACGGCTTGGTAGAAGTGCTGGTCCGCCCCGACGAAAAGGATAGCCTCACCCGCGACACCACAGATGCGGAGATGACCCGCATCCCCACTAGGCTGGAAGAGGCGGCGGCAGCCGCAGCCGCGGGCGAATTTGGATTCACCGTGGAGGAGGCAGAGGCAGCAGAGGCGGCAAGCCGTGCAGAGCGAGGGGAGCCTGTCGGCGAGAAAGAGCTTGCCGGGCATGACGTCGAGTCGAGGGAGCCCGCCGAGGATACGAGCGGCTCGCTGGAGATCAACTCCTCTTCCTCCTCATCTTCAGGCAGCTCGCCGCAAGCAGAGCCTCCATCCCCACCAAGAAGGCATCTCCGCAAGGCCGGGGACGTAGCGGGGCGGCAGGAGAGTGAACAGTTGCCGCGCCGTGTGACACGCTCCACCGCGGCAAGCACTGTTGCTGCGGGAGCACCCCACGCTGCTGCGGCAACTGGAGCGGGGTCCACCCGGACCACTGCTTCTGATCCTGCCGCTTCTCACGCCGCGGCGGCAGCCGGAGCGGGGTCGTCTCAGACCACCGCCACTGTTCCTGCCAAGCGGCCAAGGGACACTACTCCTCCGCCTCCTCGCGCCGGACGTGAGCCGGACTTCGACTTCTCCGCGTTCAGCTCCGACGAGGAAGAAGAAGAGTAAGATTCTCTTGTTGTACTTGTAGTTCTTCAATTCTTGCTGTTTTGTCTTGTATCTCATTTGCTTTACTCTGAACTTATTCCTTTTTAGGACTCTGGCCCAGAGAGCAGCGAAGAGAGCCAAGGTCCCGGTGATTGTCATCGAGGACGAACCCACCACGACAGCAGGGGGTGCGCCCGAGACAACCTTGCCGGACCCGGCAACTGTTCTCCAGAGCAGCCCCCAGCGTAAGTATATGGTTCGCTTTCCGCTGTTGGGCGCGCATGGATACTCTTTCTTTGCTCACATCTGACTGTTGGTTTGTGTAGGAGCAGAGCAGCCCCACCAGGAGCGCCCGGAGGCCGCCCCCGAAATGCCAAGGGAGAGTCCTCCGGCAAGGGAGAGTTCTCCGGCAAGGGACAGCACCAGCGTCCCCCCGGCGGCGGAGACTACAACTGCCGAACCCAGTACAGGTAATCTTCTCTTCAAAGCTTCCCTTGGGTTCTTCTTCTTTTTGGGCATTTGCTTGACTTTTCTCACTTTTCCGGCCATCAGACCCATCTGCTGCGGAGCCGATGGAGATCGAGGTTGCTGTCGACGACGCCGCTGCCACTGAAAAAGCAGCCGACGCTGATGATCCCGCCGGCGACGAGGCCGCCAAAGCTGCCGCCGCAGCAGCTGGCGAGGGGTCTGGCGATCGCACTGACGGCCCTGAGGCCGCAGGAGCGCCAGGCGCTACGTCGACCGCCGACCCGTCCGCCGCTGCCGCAGCGCCAGGCTCCGAAGAGCCCCAGCCAAGCGTCTACTTGAAGGCTGGCGATGGCGTCTTCATCAACCTCCCCTGGGCGTCAAGCTCCAGGGCGCCGGTCGAGGGAGAGAGCTTTGATGGAGAGGTGCTCGCCTCCGCTGGGCTGACGCTGGTTGATGCGCCGAGCAGCAGCAGCGGCGAGCTTGAGGAGGAGCGGCTGCTGCAGAAGCTGTTGTCGCTCTACCGCGCCCGGCAAGCCAAGCTGGAATCCCGCGAGGCGCTTGTCGCGAAGGCAGGAGCGGACATCGAGAAGCATGCAGAGGTGCTCCGGGGTCTCAACCAGGAAGCTCTCCGATCTCTGGCAGAGGAGCAGGAGCAACTTGCCGAAGAGCAGAAGGCCTTCTTCCTCGAGAAGGCCAAAGTTGAAGAGCAACAGCAGCTTGCCGCGGAGAAGCTGTCTGCGCAGGAGGGTGAGCTAGCGCAGTGGAAAGTTAACCTTGACAGCCACGAGGAGGAACTTGCCGCGCGTGAGCAAAGATTCGGCGGAGCCCTTAAGCAAGCAGAGGATGCTGCTGCAGTTGCCGAGGCCGCCAAGAAGGAGCTGGAGACGAAGGTGGCGCAGCTGGAGGCCGATCTCAAGGCGAGTGGTGACGAGCTTGCCGCGCTCAAGCGTGAGCGGGAGAAGGACGCCCACAGCAACTCAGAGCTGCAGGCTCATCTCGCTGAGAAGGGCAAAGAGCTTAGCGCCGCCAAGGACTCCAACGCAGATCTTGAGTTGAAGCTGACCACTTTGACCAAGACGCTGGAGAAAGTGGAGCACTGGACGGAGGGTCTCGTGAGTGCTGCCGCAGATATCGACAGGGAGCTGGCGCAGCTGGGGGTGGAGGATCTCGGGTATCCCTCTGATGAGAACCTCCAACCCAGCGCCAAGCTCACCTTGTTCTTCAAAGGCGTGGCGACGGCCCTCCAGCGGCTCCGAGAGAAGATCCCAAAGCAGCTGGCCGACGAGTCGCGCAAGATCTGCGCGGGAGCTCTTTAAAAGGTGTTGGTGAAGGTGGCCTTCCGCAACCCAGGCCTCAACCTCACCAACGTCCTCAAGACCCTGCCGCCGGATGCTGATCTGGAGACGCTCAAGACCCTTGTCGCACCCATTGTGGATAAGGTGAGCGGGATCAAGAGGATTGAGGGCGATCGCGTAGACTAGGTCGCCCGTTTTCTTCTTTTCTTGTCGCTGCTGGTCATGTTATGAGAACAATCTGTTAGAGCCGCGACAAGCTACCTTGTAATATAACTCTATTCCGGGTAATGATTGCAATGTTATTCCCTTTACTTGATTCCTCCCTTTGTATGTTTTTGCCCTACGCTTTTAGGGAACTTGCCGGTGCAGGCACCTTAGCCGCGAGCGCTGAGTGCGGGACGTCAGCAGCCTGCTAGCGGTGCCGCTACCGACAAGAAACCTTGTCGCAGCTAGTCGCAACTCACTTAAGTTGTTGAGCGGACTCGAAACAAAGTAAGGGCGCAACTAGCTACGAGTTGGTTCCTCCGCGCACAGGTTTTCCATACAAAGTGCGGTCGTTCAAGGGAGATAACTTAAAAATTTAAAAAATCTGATTGCTCAAACTTTGGCAACTTAGCTTTTCTGTTGTTTGCTTCTCGGTAAGGCGAAACTTTCTTGAACGACGCCTGGTCCATACCATTATCTTCTCCTTTCCCCCCGGCAAACTTGTGGGCGAGGGAACCTTCCTTTCCTTGAGAAAAAAGAAAGCAGAGAAAATAAAGATAAGGAGCCTTACGGCTCGTTATTGCTTACCAGGGAGTAGGTGCTGCACAAAGTGTCAGATCACATATGCAAAAAATAGAAAGCATGAAATTGACAAGATGTGCGGAGCATATGAGCTTTACTTATGCACGGGGTCTGCGCCCGGCTTTGTACAAAGTATTACATGCAACAGCGGCAAGACTTGTACAAAAGGTGGTTGCCAGAACAGGTTCCGGCAACCGCGCCTTACGGGTAAAACTTACGAAGATGCTCAATGTTCCAGGAATTGCTCACTAGAATGCTATCTTCGGTCTCAAGGCGGACAGCATCAGGCCTAGTGACTCGTTTCACCCGGTAAGGGCCTTCCCACTTTGGCGTCAACTTGTTGGAATTCTTGGCGGACTGAACACGCCGAAGAACAAGTTCGCCTTCCTCGAGACTTCTGGCGTTAACTTTGCGGCTATGGTAGCGGCGCAAAGCTTGCTGGTAGCGAGCAGCTCGTACAGCAGCCTGAAGACGGTCTTCCTCAAGGAGCAGCGCGTCATCTTGTCGCAGCTGCTCTTGCTCAAGCTCATCATAAGCGAGCACTCGAGGGGACCCGTATACGAGTTCCGTGGGGAGAACTGCCTCTGCTCCATAGACTAGAGCGAAAGGTGTCTGGCCAGTGGCTCGATTTGGCGTCGTCCTGATCGACCAAAGAACCACAGGCAGCTCCTCGATCCAGTTTCTTCCGCACTTGTGCAGCCTGTCGAAAGTCCTGGTCTTGAGCCCACGCAGCACTTCAGCATTTGCCCTCTCCACTTGACCGTTGCTTCTCGGGTGAGCAACAGAAGCGAAGCAGACCTTGGCGCCAAGATCTTGGACGTACTGCATGAAGGTGCGGCTCGTGAATTGCGTACCGTTGTCGGTGATTATCCTGTTAGGGATCCCGAAGCGGCAAACAATCGACCGGAAGAACTTGACTACTGACTGTGCTGTCACCTTCCTCACAGCTTCCACTTCCGGCCACTTTGTGAACTTGTCGATTGCAACGTACAAGTACTCAAAGCCCCCGACTGCTCGGGGAAAGGGGCCGAGGATGTCGAGCCCCCAGACCGAAAATGGCCAGGATAAAGGGATCGTCTGGAGAGCTTGAGCTGGTTGGTGTATCTGCTTGGAATGGAACTGGCACGCTTCACACTTGGTAACTTGTGCAGTTGCATCCTAGAGGGCTGTCGGCCAAAAGAAACCTTGCCGGAATGCTTTGCCGGCAAGTGCTCTTGCGCCAATGTGGTGACCACATATGCCTCCATGTATCTCTACCAACAGCTTTTGTCCGTCTTCCCGGTGAATACACTTCAATTTCACACCGTTGAGTCTTCTTCTGTATAGTGTGTTGTCGACAAACTGGTACATACTTGACTGCCGGGCTACTCTTTCCGCTTCTTCTTGTTCTTCGGGAAGTTCTCCTGTCTGAAGGAAACGGACAATCTGCTGTGCCCATGCTGGAGCTTGTGGCTCGACAACAAGGACTAAAGGCAAATCTGCTGCTGCGGGAACATCCGCTTCTACGGCGGGAACCTGCGGCTCTGCCGGAGCTTGACGTTTCCCGGCAAGCTTGCCGGAGCAAAACTTGTCGGGAGTTTGTGCTTCAACGGAACAAACCCTAGGGCTTGCTGGAGCAGACTGCTCCTCAACGCTCCTGGTGTTGATCTTGGGGACCTTCTTGGCGGCGGCTTCGGGAAGCTCTGCCGGAAAATAGTCACCATAAATCAACTTCCTCTTCTTGCTCTGTCCAGTTGATGGTGTTACAGACGGTTGAGTCAGCTTGAGCACAAAGATCCCTGGTTCCACAGGTAACTTAAGTGCGGCGCACTTTGATAGGCCATCGGCAATGGCGTTCTGAGCTCTTGGAACATGCTCCATCTGTAGGCCGTCAAAGTGCTCTTCTAGCTTTCTCACTTCGTCGACGTAGGCTTCCATCAATGGACTCTGATAGCTCTTGTTCACTTGGCAGACGACAAGCTACGAGTCACCCCTGACAATGAGCTTCTTGATCCCAAGGTCTGCCGCGATCCTGAGACCGGCAAGCAAGCCTTCATACTCTGCAGTATTGTTTGTTGCTTGCTCCTTGGGAAAGTGCATCTGGACTACGTACTTGAGGTGCTCTCCGGTGGGTGCGACAACCAGCACGCCAGCGCCGGCGCCTTGCAGCGAAAAGGCACCATCAAAGTACATCAGCCACTCTTTGCTTGCTTCCTCGACGGGGATGCTCGTTTCTGGAATTTCTTCATCCGGTGTTGGCGTCCATTCTGCTTTGAATTCTGCCAATGTTTTGCTTTGGATAGTTGAAGTACTCTCAAACTTGAGGCCAAAGCTTGACAGTTCCAGTGCCCACTCAACAATCCTGCCTGTCGCTTCTGGATTCTGTAGTATCCTCTTCAGCGGAAAACGAGTGACAACTGTGATCTCATGTGCTTGGAAGTAATGGCGCAGCTTTCTCGAGGCCATGAGAAGGCCGAAAAGCAATTTCTGCACGCCAGAGTACCTTGACCTAGCCCCCTGCAGAAGGGAACTGACAAAGTAAACTGGGCGCTGTACCATTCTCTTCTGTATCTCCTCGCGCGTCTGCGCAGATCCATCCTTGTCGGGACCAGAGCTTGTCGGGGAAGCCTCCTGCTTGTCGCTGGATGCGCCTGCCATGGTTGCTGGCTCGTCATCTGCCTCCCTCTCTGCTACTAACGCAGCACTAACCACTTGATTGGTTGCCGCTATATACAGCAGCAACTTCTCTTGTGGCTTAGGTGCGACAAGTGTTGGAGCGGAGGACAAGTATCTCTTCAAGTCTTGCAGCGCAGCCTCCGCTTCCGGAGTCCATTTCATTGGACCTGCCTTTTTCAATATTTTGAAAAACGGCAGGGCGCGCTCAGCAGACCTAGAGATAAACCTGCTGAGAGCAGCCACGCAACCGGCAAATCTTTGTACATCCTTGACGCGCTTTGGTGCTTCAATCTGCTCAATGGCCTTGATCTTGTCGGGATTGGCTTCGATTCCCCGCTGAGACACGAAGAACCCGAGAAGCTTGCCGGAGGGGACTCCAAACACACACTTCTCGGGGTTGAGCTTGAGGCTGATCTTGCGCAGATTTGCAAAGGTCTCGTCTAAATCTTGTATCAGAGTTGCCTTGTCCTTGCTCTTGACCACTACGTCATCCATGTAGGCTTCCACATTTCTATGTATTTGTGGCTCAAGAGCGACATGGACTACCCTTGCAAATGTTGAACCAGCATTTTTTAAACCGAAAGGCATCCATATGAAACAGTACGTGCCACATGGAGTGATGAATGCGGTCTTCTCCTCATCCTCTTCTGCCATGAAGATCTGATGGTATCCTGAGTATGAGTCAAGAAATGAAAGCAAGTCACATCCGGTCGTGGAGTCAACAATCTGGTCAATGCGCGGCAAAGGGAATGGGTCTTTGGGACAAGCTTTGTTAACATCGGTAAAATCGATACAAAGTCTCCATTTCCCGTTCGCCTTGTGCACGACTACAGGATTGGCCAACCACGTAGGATGGAGCATTCCTCTGACAAGGCCTGCGACTTCCAATTTCTTGATCTCTTCTGCGATGAATTCTTGGCACTCCACTGCTTGCTTCCTGACCTTCTGCTTGACGGGCCGTGCATGAGGGCAAACGGCAAGATGGTGCTCAATTACTTTCCTGGGAACACCGGGGATGTCAGACGGTTGCCACGCAAACACGTCGACGTTCGCCCGCAGGAAAGCAATGAGCGCGCTTTCCTATTTAGGGTCGAGAGTGGCACTGATGGTGAAGGTACCACCAGTGCCGTCCTCCTTGGCGGACACCTTCTTGGTCTCTGGCGGAGCTGCCATTGTCTTCTTACATTTGCCGGTGGAGCTTGATGGTGCGTCCTCGACGGCAGCGCAGCACTCCGAAGAGGTGCGCTTGCCGGAGTGGGCATCAGAACTCTTGCCGGACTTGGTCTTCTTCTTCCCCCCGGGAGCTTCAACGGCAGGTGACTTGAGATCTGTTGCGGCTGCCGCTTCCCGGTAGATCTTGTCGGCGCAGATAAGAGCATCCTTCTTGTTGCCAGGGACAGAGATGACGCTTATTGGGCCTAGCATCTTCAGCATGTTGTATGCGTAGTGAGAGGCTGCCATGAACTTGGCGAGTGCTGGACGGCCGAGTATCCCATTGTAAGGCAATGGAAAATCGGCAACGTCAAAAGTGACCCTCTCAGTCCTGAAGTTCAACTTGCTGCCAAATGTTACTGGCAACGTGACCTTCCCCTTCGGCTTGCTCCTTCCCGGGTTGATTCCTTGGAATGTGCCGGTCTCTTCAAGCTCGCTGTCAGGGATCTGGAGTTTCTGGAGTACAGCGGAGGAGATCAGGTTCAAGCCGCCCCCGCCGTCAACTAGCATCTTAGTGACCTTGAGGTTGCGGATAGTTGGTGAAACCAACATCGGTAAGCACCCGACCGCAGTTGTGCGATCAGGGTGGTCCTCAATATCAAAGATGATAGGCGTGCTGGACCATTTCAGAAGCTTGCGTGACTCGACAGGTGGTTCCGCCGCATTGACTTCCCGCACCCACTGCTTGAGTTGGCGGTGCGAAGTATGCAGAGAAGCACCGCCGTCAACGCACAAGACCTCTGTGGCTTTTTGGAACTCCTGCTCACTGGTCTCGACACCATCCATGTCTTCGTCGTCATTGTCATCTTCATCCTTGTCGCGGCCGCGGGGAGGTCTGTCTCCTTGCCGCTGCTTGGCCTTGCCGCGGCGTCCTCCCCGGCCGGCGCGCTTCTTGCCGGATTCTCCAGCGCCTCCTTGGGCCCTCTCCTTTTCGCGTCGCTCGTATTCAGCCTTTTGCTGCTGGACAAGCTGCTCGACCTTCTTGCAGCTCTGGAGGTCATGGCCCTTGGTGCTGTGGATCTTGCAGTACTACTTGTCGGTGCCGTCCTGCTTGTTGGCGACCGCCACAGTCTGGTAGTTGGTGCATGCGGCAATCTCCTTGCCGGAGCTACCAGCTTTGGCTTTCTTGGCGCCACCTTCGTTGCCGGACTACTCAACGACTAGCACATCTTTGCCTTTCTTCTTCCTGTTGTTCCACCGCCGGTTTTTCTTCGCCGGGGCAACATCCTCGCTGTCAGATCCTCCTGCTCCTGTATTCTCTTCGGAGAGTTTCCTCCCTTCCTCAGCACGTGCACACTTGTCGGCCAAGGCATACAGCTCACTGACGTCTCTGATCTTGCACATCGCCATTTCCTCCCGCATCCTGCGGTTACGCACGTTTTGATGGAACGCGCTGATGACCGCGGCAGGGTGGACATCTGGGATGTTGTGCTGTACACGGCTGAATCTCTGAATGTACTTGCGTAGGGGCTCTCCTTCCTTCTGGGTGAGCAGATGAAGGTCACTCTCTTGGCCATGAGGTTTGTGGCCGCCTGTAAAGGCGCCGACAAACTGATGGCATAGGTCTGCCCAGGAGGATATGGAGTTGTCCGGCAAGTGCATGAGCCAGGACCTGACGTTGGGCTTGAGCACCAGTGGGAAGTAGTTGGCAAGGATCTTGTCGTCCCGCCCCCCGGCAGCCTGCACCGCGATGGTGTAGATGCTGAGGAACTCCGACGGATGCGACTTGCCGTCATACTTCTCTGGTACGTCTGGCTTGAAATTCTTCATGCTGGGCCACTGGACTTGCCGCAGCTCACGAGTAAACGTAGGGCAACCTACCGCGTACGGCAAGCCGCCTGGTTCCCCTGGCGCATGCATGTCGACAGAGGGTCCAGCGCGCTGGTCTGATTGACGTCGCGCTTCTCTTTGGCGCTCGATGCGAGTATGAGCGTCTTCTTGCTGTCATTCGTGAAGAACTTGGCGCTGATCGCGACGAGCTCGTGGATCTGATGACGCGGTGGAGTCGCTGTCGAGGTGTATCCGGCGAGTCGGCGATCTTGGCCTTCGGGGCGGAGAGTGCACAGTGGTTGCACCCCCACCAGTCTTGTCGCCACCGGCTCGTGCCTGGCTGTCTTGCCGCAGCTGCGACGTGCTCGGCTGCCGTTGAGTGTAGCCATTGGCGAAGTCGATGAGACTCTGAATGGTGGCCCTCCAGTCGTCGATCTTGTCTGCCGTTGGAGGGTAGTCCAGGAGCAGTTGAGCTCGCGCCAAAGCTTCTGCTGTAGTGGCGGGTGGCGGTGGCGAACGGTGCGAGGAGTGGGATATGCTCGGACTTCTAACTATGTTAGAAGGAGCAGTATCCCATCCAGGCGACCGTGCCTTGCTCGTGCCAGCATGTTGGCATGCATGCTGGTCTTGAGCACTCCGAGATCCACCAGCTCGATCTTGGTCCAGCAAACACATGGTACCGTGAGTACCATGACGCTGCCGGTCCCGCGCCTCCTGAGATGGGCGCGGTGCATGTACAGACGCCGAGGTCTTGGAGTGCGCCCGGTCGTTGTGGGAGCCGGCTACGCCGTCGATGGGCAGCGCAGCCTTGTCCTTGGACCTGGCAGCACCGTGAGCTCCCTCGTCGACGCCCGTTCTTCCGCCGGCGTCTGCCCCATCAGCCGTTTGCTCCGGCGGTGGTGGGTTCGGCGCATACGGAGCAGCCGCCTCCGAAGCCTTCTTCTTCAGCGGCATGTCGATGAAGATGATGAAGATCTAGCTCGTGTGAATGCCGGATCTGGTTCACACAACCTCGCGCCCCCTACCTGGCGCGCCAAAGATGCCGGGGGGCTAATCCACGAACACCTATGGGACCGGCGGACCGAGTCCCTTTCGGTTCGGCGGGGGCGAGGGTCACTCGAAGAGCGGATCGAGGCGAAGCACACGAGCAGTTTACCCAGGTTCGGGCCGCACGGATGCGTAAAACCCTACTCCTGCTTTGTGGTTTGTATTGAGTTCTTGCTCGGGAGCGCGGAGTGCTACAGTACACCCCAGCAGCTAACGAGACTGAGCGTGGGTGTTCTCTTCCTCTCCCCCCTCTACGTTGCGCATGGGCCTCCTTTTATATGCTCAAGGGGTCACCGACAGGTGGCAACGTAGACAAGGGTAAAAATGGAAAGGTGCTGCGGTTGGTACAGCTACCTGCTACAGTATATCATACCTAACCCTGACGGCAGGGGACAAGGGCATTAAATGCCCGTCTGCGTCACCTAAATAGTGCAAAAGGGACCGTCAGGGACGCCACCGCTCGCCACGATGGCAATCTTGTCAGTGCCGCTTGCCACCGCGCACCGCTGGCTGCACAACCTCCTGCCACGTACGCCTGGAAGGGTCCCAGAGCAACACGTTGGTGGATGCGCTGGAGCGCGGACACAGAGTGGTGGCTTGCCGCGGCAAGCGCCTTGCCGCGGTCGTTGTCTTATCGCGTCTGGGAGCTTGTCGCTCACCGGGCCTTGCCGGGACGCGTGGCGCATCGCGGCAAGTTCCTTGAGATGCCTTGGTTGGCCTTCCCAGCAAGCTCCTCTTGCCGGGGTCTTGTCTCCTTGGCTTGGATACTTTGTCCTTGAATGCTCCAAAGGAACCGCGGAGGACCTTGGCGGTCACCCGGCAAGCCTTGCCGCGGGATGCTGCGACTGCCCGTGCACAAGTTCGGGATACTAGGGTACCCCTACTCTAGTACACCGACATGAGGGCTGCCAAAGATTTCGGCTTTTCCTGGCCAAGGTGCCGGGCGAGCCACTCGTCGCGGATGTTGTGCTTAAAAGTTGCTAGGGCCTCTGCATCCGGACAGTCGACGATTTGATTTTTCTTTGTTAGGAACCGTGTCCAGAATTGCCTGGACGATTCTTCCGGATGCTGAATTATGTGGCTCAAGTCATTGGCATCTGGTGGTCGCACGTAAGGGGCCTAGAAGTTGTCGAGGAATGCGGCTTCCAGATCCCAACAGCCAATGGACTCTGCTGGCAAGCTATTGAGCCAATGCCGAGCTGGTCCTTTGAGCTTGAGTGGGAGGTATTTAATGGCGTGTAGATCATCACCGCAGGCCATGTGGATATGCAGGAGGAAATCCGCGATCCATACCACAGGATCTGTTGTGCCGTCGTATGATTCTATATTTACGGGTTTAAACCCTCTGGGATTTGATGATCCATTACTTCGTCTGTGAAGCATAGGGAGTGTGCGGCGCCTCTGTACTAGGCTATGTCGCGACGTAGCTCGAATGAGTCTTGCCTACTGTGTTCGTCCCGGCCGGACTTACTTTTACTATATCCGGCGTGACGATTATCGTCTCGCATAGTGGCACGCCCTCGTGATTCGTAGATCGATCTTGCATGTTTTGCTTTGTCCTCCAATACGTCTCGCAGGTCTGGCATATTTCCCCATGCCTTTTTATTTGAATGGCTTCAGGGTGCGGGCTGAGTTTTTGGCTGGAATGCCTCTCTGTCGCGGCCATGAGGTGGCCGATCATCCGCGTCATACACTGGGGATGTGGTTTTCGGTGCTTCCTCCTCCAGTCGGGGTAGCAACCTGCACTTTGGGTAACTCTTGGAGGGGCGTTCGTGTTTATATTCCTCGGTCGCCAGGACTTTAGTCCATCTGTCAGCTAGCAAATCTTGATCAGCTTGAAGCTGCTGCTGTTTTTTCTTAAGGCTATTTGTAGTGGCTATAAGCCGGCGCTTGAAGCGCTCTTGTTCGACGGGATCCTCTGGCACGACGAATTCTTCATCGTCGAGGCTTGCCTCGTCTTCGGAGGAAGGCATGTAATTATCATCCTCCGCCTCTCCATCTGCCGCTCTCTCTGGAGGGCTGGCTTCTCCATCCTCCTGCCCTAAATCTTGCTGGGGGGATTGTTGCCATCTTCGGCACTATCTGGAGTGCTATTATCTCCTGTGCCGGTATCACCGCTTTTGCTTGGCGGGACTTAGAGCGGCGCCGCTGACGCCGGCACTTGGGTTGCTTCTTGGAGGGGTCATCCTCCGTTGTCTCGTCGCCATTGCCTTCTTTGGGTGTGTCCACCATGTATATATCGTATGATGAGGTGGCTGTCCAGTGCCCTGTGGGCAGTGGTTCCTCTTCGTCTCCCGCATCGTCGTCCATACCGTCGATGTCTTCGGAGTCGAAGTCGAGCATGTCGGTTAAGTCATCGACAGTGGCTACTAAGTGGGTGGTGGGTGGGCGGCGAATTTCTTCGTCATCCGCATCCCAATCCTGCCGGACATAGTTCGGCCAGGATCCTCCTGACCAAGGAGAGAGACCTTAATGAGTTCAGTATGTCGCCGAAGGGCGAGTGCTGAAAAATATCCGCGAAGGTAAACTCCATGATCGGCGCCCAATCGGATTCGATAGGAACGGGCGCAGGCGGTTCGAAGTCCGTGGACGGAGAAGGATCCGGCAGTTTGGCAACATGGCTCTCATGAAGGGTAAGGTCGATATTTGGCTCGATCGCCGCTGAGGATACGGCCTCCGTGACGGGGTCTATCCACCCGTCCATGGATGACGCAACTTGCTCCGAATTGAGGCTCGGAGCGGCTGCTGGTGCGATCTTCTGAATACGGTCCGATGGTAGAGCTAAATCGTACTCATCGTGACCGTGTGGCGCACAAGGCAGGGGCTCGAATCCGTCGAAGATCAAGTCTCCGCGGATATTGGCCGTGTAATTTAAGCTTCCAAACCTGACCTGGTGGCTAGGGGCGTAACTTTCGATCTGCTCCAGATGGCCAAGCGAGTTGGCCCGCAGTGCGAAGCCGCCGAACACAAAGATCTGTCCAGGGAGAAAAGTCTCACCCTGGACTAGATCGCTATCGATGATAGTAGGGGCTATCAAGCCTAACGGTGACGACACAGAGGAACTCTCAATGAAAGCACCAATGTCGGTGTCAAAACCAGCGGATCTCGGGTAGGGGGTCCCGAACTGTGCGTCTAAGGAGGATGGTAATAGGAGGCAGGGAACACGATGTTTTACCCAGGTTCAGGCCCTCTTTATGGAGGTAAAACCCTACGTCCTGCATGATTTATTCTAGATGATATGAGTATTACAAGAGTTGATCTACCACGAGATCAGAGAGGCTAAACCCTAGAAGCTAGCCTATGGTATGATTGTATGTTGTCCTACGGACTAAAACCCTCCGGTTTATATAGACACCGGAGGGGGCTAGGGTTACACAAGGTCGGTTACAAAGGAGGAGATATACATATCCGTATTGCCTAGCTTGCCTTCCATGCCAAGTAGAGTCCTATCCAGACACGAGACGAAGTCTTCAATCTTGTATCTTCATAGTCCAACAGTCCGGCCAAAGGATATAGTCCGTCTGTCTGGAGACCCCCTAATCCAGGACTCCCTCAATGTTCCATTTGTTTCTGATGATGATTGTGTAGAAGCCTTTGAAACACTTAAGAAAGCCTTAACTTTTGCACCTATTGTTCAACCACCTGATTGGAACTTGCCTTTTGAAATTATGTGTGATGCTAGTGATTATGTTGTTGGTGCTGTTCTAGAACAAAGAGTTAATAAGAAATTAAATGTTATCCATTATGCTATTAAGACTCTAGACATTGCTCAAAGAAATTATGCTACTATTGAGACATAATTTTTAGCAGTTGTGTTTGCATGTGAAAAATTCAGATATTACATAGTTGATTCTAAAGTAATTATTCACATCGATCATGCTGCTATTAAATATCTTATGGAAAAGAAAGATGCTAAACCTAGATTCATTAGGTGGGTTCTATTGCTACAAGAATTTGACTTGCATATTACTGATAAGAAGGGAGCTGAGAATCCCGTAGCCGATAATCTGTCTAGATTGGAAAATATTCTTGATGACCCACTGCCTATTGATTATAGGTTTCCTGATGAACAATTAGCTATTATAAATGCTTCTTGTAGTACTCCTTGGTATGCAGACTACGCTAATTACATCATTGCTAAATTTATACCACCTAGTTTCACATACCAACAAAAGAAAAAGTTCTTCTTTGATTTTGGACATTACTTCTAGGATGACCCACATATTTATAGAGAAGGAGTAGATGGTATTATTAGACGTTGTCTACCTGAGCATGAATAGGAACAAATCCTACGGAAGTGTCATTCCGAGGCTTACGGAGGGCACCACGCGGGAGATAGGACTGCACATAAGGTATTACAATCTCGTTTTTATTGGCCTACTCTCTTCAAGGATGCTCGTAAGTTTGTCTTATCTTGTGATGAATATAAAAGAATTAGTAATATTGGTAGACGTCAGGAAATGCCTATGAATTATTCAATTGTTATTAAACCATTTGATGTTTGGGTATTTGATTATATCGGGCATTTTCCTTCCTCTAATGGGTATACTCATATTCTAGTTGTTGTTGATTACGTTACTAAGTGGGTAGAAGCTATTCCAACTAGTAGTGCTGATCATAACACTTCTATTCTATTAAAATGCTTAAAGAAGTTATTTTACCAAGGTTGTCCCTGGATATTTAATGACTGATGGTCGTTCACATTTTATTCATGGTGCATTCCGAAAACTACTTGCTAAATATGATCTCAACCATAGGATTGCATATCCTTATCATCCTCAATCTAGTGGTCAAGTTGAATTGAGCAATAGATAAATAAAGTTAATTTTGCAAAAGACCGTCAGTAGATCCTGAAAGAATTGGTCTAAGAAACTTGATGATGCATTATGGGCTTATAGAACTGAAGGAAATATGCCCTAGAGGCCATAATAAAGTTGTTATTTTTTATTTCATTATATCATGATAAATGTTTATTATTCATGCTAGAATTGTATTAACTGGAAACTTGATACATGTGTGGATACATAGACAAAACACCGTGTCCCTAGTAAGCCTCTACTAGACTGGCTCATTAATCAAAGATGGTTAAGTTTCCTAACCATAGACATGTGTTGTCATTTGATGAGCGGGGTCACATCATCAGGAGAATGATGTGACGAACAAGACCCATCCGTTAGCTTAGCATGTTGATCGTTCAGTTTTATTGCTATTGCTTTCTTCATGTCATATACCTATTCCTTTGACTATGAGATTATGCAACTCCCGAATACCGGAGGAATACCTTGTGTGCTATCAAACGTCACAACGTAACTGGGTGATTATAAAGATGCTCTATAGGTATCTCCGAAGGTGTTTTGTTGGGTTGGCATAGATCAAGATTAGGATTTGTCACTCCGAGTATCGGAGAGGTATCTCTGGGCCCTCTCGGTAATGCACATCATGATAAGCCTTGCAAGCAATGTGACTAATTAGTTAGTTGTAGGATGATGCATTATGGAATGAGTAAAGAGACTTGCCGGTAACGAGATTGAACTAGGTATGAGGATACCGACGATCGAATCTCGGGCAAGCAACATACCGATGACAAAGGGAATGATGTATGTTGTCATTGCGGTTTGACCGATAAAGATCTTCATAGAATATGTAGGAACCAACATGAGCATCCAGGTTCCGCTATTGCTTACTGACCGGAGATGTGTCTCGGTCATGTCTACATAGTTCTCGAACCCATAGGGTCCGCACGCTTAACGTTCGATGATGATATGTATTATGAGTTATGTGATTTGATGTACCGAAGATAGTTCGGAGTCCCGGATATGATCACGGACATGACGAGGAGTCTTGAAATGGTCGAGAGGTAAAGATTGATATATCGGAAGGCTATGTTTGGACACTAGAAAGGTTTCAGATAGGTTCGGGCATTTTCTGGAGTACCGAGGGGTTATCGGAACCCCCCGGGGAGTTAATGGGCCTTAATGAGCCATGGTGGGAGTTAGGAGGAGGCGGCCAAGTGGGAGGCGCATGCCCCCAAGCCCAATCCGAATTGGGAAGGGGGCCGGTCCCCCTTTGCTTCTCTCCCTCTCCCTCTTCCTTCTTCTCCTACTCCAACTAGGGAAGGGGGGAAACCTACTCCTACTAGGAGTAGGAATCCCCCCTTGGGGCGCGCCATAGGAGGCCGGCCCTCCCCTCCTCCACTCCTTTATATACGGGGGAGGGGGAACCCCATAGACACACAAGTTGATCTCTTAGTCGTGTGCGGTGCCCCCCTCCACAGATTTCCACCTTGGTCATATTGTCGTAGTGCTTAGGCAAGGCCCTGCATCGGTAACTTCATCATCACCGTCAACACGCCGTCGTGCTGACGAAACTCTCCCTCGGCCTCAGCTGGATCTAGAGTTCGAGGGACATCACTGAGCTGAACGTGTGCAGATCGCGGAGGTGCCATGCGTTTGGTACTTGATCAGTTGGACCGCGAAGACGTTTGACTACATCAACCACGTTACTTAACGATTCCGCTTTCGGTCTACGATGGTACGTAGACACACTCTCCCCTCTCGTTGCTATGCATCCCTAGATAGATCTTGCGTGATCATAGGAAAAGTTTTAAAATACTGGTTCCCCTACGGTGGCATCCAAGCCAGGTCTATACGTAGATGTTATATGCACGAGGAGAACACAAAGGAGTTGTGGGCGTGGGTATATACATATTGCTTGCCGTCACTAGTTGTTTCTTGATTCAGCGTTATTGTTGGATGAAGCAGCCAGGACCGACATTATGTACATGACCGCGTTCATGAGACTGGTTCTACCGACGTGCTTTGCACACAGGTGGCTGGCAGGTGTTAGTTTCTCCAATTTTAGTTGAATCGGATTCAATGAACATGGTTCTTTCTGAAGATCAAGAAGCAATCACTATACCGCGTTGTGGTTTTTGATGCGCAGGTAAGAATGGTTCTTGCTAAGCCCTTAGCGGCCACGTAAAACTTGCAACAACAAAGTAGAGGATGTCTAACTTGTTTTTGCAGGGCATGTTGTGATGTGATATGGTCAAGACGTGATTATATAAATTGTTGTATGAGATGATCATGTTTTGTAACACAGTTATCGGCAACTGGCAAGAGCCATATGGTTGTCGCTTTATTGTATGAAATGCAATCGCCATGTAATTACTTTACTTTATCACTAAGCGGTAGCGATAGTCGTAGAAGCAATAGTTGGAGAGACGACAACGATGTTACGATGGAAATCAAGGTGTCAAGCCGATGATGATGGTGATCATGACGGTGCTTTGGAGATGGAGATCAAAGGCACAAGATGATGATGGCCATATCATATCACTTATATTGATTGCATGTGATGTTTATCCTTTATGCATCTTATTTTGCTTAGTACAGCGGCAACATTATAAGATGATCTCTCACTAAATTTAAAGGTATAAGTGTTCTCACTGAGTATGCACCGTTGCTATAGTTCGTCGTGCCGAGACACCACGTGATGATCGGGTGTGATAAGCTCTATGTTCACATACAACGGGTGCAAGCCAGTTTTGCACAAGTAGAATACTCGGGTTAAACTTGACGAGCCTAGCGTATGCAGATATGGCCTTGGAACACTGAGACCGAAAGGTCAAGCATGAATCATATAGTAGATATGATCAACATAGTGATGTTCACCACTGAAAACTACTCCATCTCACGTGATGATCGGACATGGTTTAGTTGATATGGATCACGTGATCACTTAGAAGATTAGAGGGACGTCTATCTAAGTGGGAGTTCTTAAGTAATATGATTAATTGAACTTTAATTTATCATGAACTTAGTACCTGATAGTATTTTGCATGTCTATGTTGTTGTAGATAAATGGCCAGTGCTATTGTTTCGTTGAATTTTAATGCGTTCCTAGAGAAAGGTAAGTTGAAAGATGATGGTAGCAATTATATGGACTGGGTCCGTAACTTGAGGATTATCCTCATTGCTGCACAGAAGAATTACGTCCTGGAAGCACCGCTAGGTGCCAAACTTGCTGCAGGAGCAACTCCAGATGTTTTTTACCTGGAAGACTGCAGGTCTTACACCCCACAATATTTTATTGAAAGAAGAGAGATAACAATTACAAAATTCCTCAAGGGGAGGAACAAAGAAAAGAAAAAGCTAAACTAGAAGGCTAAAGAAGACTAAGGAAAGAAAAGTGAAAACATTACAATGTACAGCTAGGAGAGGAAGATGAGGCAAAAGATGGCCTTCAAGGAGGCAGGAAATCAATCCACTTTAGCAGAGCCTCCTTGTACTTGGTTTTGATTCGGTGTGAAATAAGAGTAATGTCATGAATGAATCCATTCCTCCACTGCCTAAAAGTTGGTTTGACATGCCTAAAAGCCCTGTCATGCCTAAAAGCCCTGTAGGAGCAACTCCAGATGTTATGAACACCTGGCAGAGCAAAGCTGATGACTACTTGATAGTTCAGTGTGCCATGCTTTACGACTTAGAACTGGGACTTGAACGACGTTTTGAACGTCATGGAGCATATGAGATGTTCCAGGAGTTGAAGTTAATATTTCAGGCAAATGCCCGGAGATGAAGTCTCCAATAAGTTCTACAGCTGCAAAATGGAGGAGAATAGTTCTGTTAGTGAACACATACTCAGAATGTCTGGGTACCATAATCGCTTGACTCAGCTGGGAGTTAATCTTTCGGTTGATAGTGTCATTGACAGAGTTCTTCAATCACTACCACCAAGCAACAAAAGCTTCATGATGAACTATAATATGCAAGGGATGGATAAGACAATTCCCGAGCTCTTCGCAATGCTAAAGGCTACGAAGGTAGAAATCAAGAAGGAGCATTAAGTGTTGATAGTCAACGAGACCACTAGTTTCAAGAAGATGGGCAAAGGGAAGAAGGGGAACTTCAAGGAGAATGGCAAGAAAGTTGCTGCTCAAGTGAAGAAGCCCAATTCTGGCCCTAAGCCTGCGACCGAGTGCTTCTACTTCAAAGGGATTGGTCACTGGAAGCGGAACTGCCCCAAGTATTTGGCAGATATGAAGGATGGCAAAGTGAAAGGTATATTTGATATCCATGTTATTGATGTGTACCTTACTAATGCTCGCAGTAGTGCCTGGGTATTTGATACAAGTTCTATTGCTAATATTTGCAACTTGAAACAGGGGCTACAGATTAAGCAAAGATTGGCTAAGGACGAGGTAAAGATGCGCATGGGAAATGGTTCCAAAGTCGCTGTGATCGCCATCGGCACGCTACCTCTACATCTACCTTCGGGATTAGTTTTAGACCTAAATAACTGTTATTTGGTGCCAGCGTTAAGCATGAACATTATATCTGGATCTTGTTTGATGCGAGATGGTTATTCATTTAAATCAGAGAATAATGGTTGTTCTATCTATATGAGTAATATCTTTTATGGTCATGCACCCTTGACGAGTGGTATATTTTTACTAAATCTTGATAGTAGTGATACACATATTCATAGTATTGAAGCCAAAAGTTATAAGTTTAATAATGATAGTGCAACTTATTTGTGGCACTGCCGTTTAGGTCATATTGGTGTAAAACGCATGAAGAAACTCCATGCTGATGGGCTTTTGTAATCACTTGATGCTTGCGAACCATGCCTCATGGGCAAGATGACTAAGACTCCGTTCTTCGGAACAATGGAACGAGCAACAGACTTATTGGAAATAATACATACTGATGTATGCGGTCCGATGAGTGTTGATGCTCGTGGTGGGTATCATTATTTTCCGACCTTCATTGATGATTTGAGCAGATATGGGTATATCTACTTGATGAAACATAAGTCTGAAGCATTTGAAAAGTTCAAAGAATTTCAGAGTGAAGTGGAAAATCATCGTAACAAGAAATAAAGCTTCTACGATCTGGTCGTGCAGGAGAATGTTTGAGTTACAAGTTTGGTCTTCATTTGAAACAATGCGGAATAGTTTCGCAACTCACGCCACATG
Organism: Triticum urartu; assembly: GCF_003073215.2. NCBI lineage: Eukaryota > Viridiplantae > Streptophyta > Magnoliopsida > Poales > Poaceae > Triticum > Triticum urartu. The sequence goes on along the minus strand of NC_053023.1, from coordinate 571,977,903 downwards.
GAACACCACAGTGTAATGGTGTGTCCGAACGTCGTAATCGCACTTTATTAGATATGGTGCGATCTATGATGTCTCTTACTGATTTACCGCCATCATTTTGGGGTTATGCTTTAGAGACGACTGCATTCACGTTAAATAGGGCACCATCGAAATCTGTTGATACGACACCATATGAACTATGGTTTGGCAAGAAACCCAAGTTGTCGTTTCTTAAAGTTTGGGGCTACGATGCTTATGTGAAAAAGCTTCAACCTGATAAGCTCGAACCCAAATCGGAGAAATGTGTTTTCATAGGATACCCAAAGGAGACTGTTGGGTACACCTTCTATCACAGATCCAAAGGCAAGATATTCATTGCTAAGAACGGATCCTTTCTAGAGAAGGAGTTTCTCTTGAAAGAAGTGAGTGGGAGGAAAGTAGAACTTGATGAGGTAACTGTACCTGCTCCCTTATTGGAAAGTAGTTCATAACAAAAATCATTTCTAGTGATTCCTACACCAATTAGTGAGGAAGCTAATGATGATGATCATGAAACTTCTAATCAAGTTACTACTGAACCTCGTAGGTCAATTAGAGTAGGATCCACACCAGAGTGGAATGGTACGTCTCCGTCGTATCTATAATTTTTGATTATTCCATGCCAATATTATACATCTTTCATATACTTTTGGTAACTTTTTATACTATTTTTGGGACTAACATATTGATCCAGTGCCTAGTGCCAGTTCCTGTGTGTTGCATGTTTTTTGTTTCACAGAAAATCCATATCAAACGGAGTCCAAACGGGATAAAAACTGACAGAGATTTTTTTTGGAATATATGTGAATTTTGGGAAGTGAAATCAACGCGAGACAATGCTCGAGGGGCCCACGAGGTAGGGGGCGCGCCCTTGACCCTCGTGGCCACCCCATAAGGTGGTTGGTTCCCTTCTTTCGCTGCAAGAAAGCCAATATCCAGATAAAAATCGTGTCCAAAGTTCAGCCCAATCGGAGTTACGGATCTCTGGGAATTTAAGAAACAGTGAAAGGGCAGAATCAAAAACGCAGAAACAGAGAGAGACAGATCCAATCTCGGAGGGGCTCTCGCCCCTCCCATGCCATGGAGACCAAGGACCAGAGGGGAAACCCTTCTCCCATCTAGGTAGAAGGTCAAGTAATAAGAAGAAGAAGGGGGGCTCTCCCCCTCTCTTCCGGTGGGGCCGGAACACCACCAGGGCCATCATCATACCGCAATCTACACCAACAACTTCACCGCCATCATCACCAACTCTTCCCACCTCTATGCAGCGGTGTAACCCCTCTTTTACTCGCTGTAATATCTACTTAAACATGGTGCTCAATGCTACATATTATTTCCCAATGATGTATGGCTATCCTATGATGTTTGAGTAGATCTGTTTTGTCCTATGGGTTAATTGATGATTGTGATTGGTTTGAGTTGCATGTTTTATTATTGGTGTTGTCCTATGGTGCTCTCCGTGTCGCGCAAGCGTGAAGGATCCCCACTGTAGGATTTGCAATATGTTCATGATTTGCTTATGGTGGGTGGCGTGAGTGATAGAAACACACACCCGAGTAAGTAGGTTGTTTGCGTATGGGAATAAAGAGGACTTGATGCCTTATAATGCTATGATTGGGTTTTACCTTAATGATCTTTAGTAGTTGCGGATGCTTTCTAGAGTTCCAATCATAAGTGCATATGATCCAAGAAGAGAAAGTATGTTAGCTTATGCATCTCCCTCAAATAAAATTGCAATAATGATTACCGGTCTAGTTATTGATTGCCTAGGCACAAATAACTTTCTCGTGACAAAAAGCTCTCTACTAAAACTAACTTAGTTGTGTCTTCATCTAAACAGCCCCTACTTTTTATTTACGTGCTCTTTATTATCTTGAAAACCTATCCAACAACACCTACAAAGTACTTCTAGTTTCATACTTGTTCTAGGTAAAGCGAATGTTATGCGTGCGTAGAGTTGTATCGGTGGTCGATAGAACTTGAGGGAATATTTTTTCTACCTTTAGCTCGTTGTTGGGTTCGACACTCTTACTTATCGAAAGAGGCTACAATTGATCCCCTATACTTGTGAGTTATCAAGACCTTTTTCTGGCGCCATTGCCGGGGAGCAATAGCGTGGGGTGAATATTCTCGTGTGTGCTTGTTTTCTTTATCACTAAGTAGTTTTTATTTTCTGTTCTAAGTTGTCTATCTTTAGTTATGGATATGGAACACGAAATACCAAAAATATTAGGTGTACTTGCTCCTCATGGAGATGGGGAACCTCCTAAAACCCTCGATGCTCATTATGTGAAAGATATTTTGTACTACTTTGATAATCCTAAGAAAACCCCATTCAACTTTATAATGGGAGTAACGTTGGATCAACATGAATACTTTAGGGATTATCGCTTGACTCAAAAAGGGAAACTATTATGGGATCAAATTCATATGTTGCATTGGTATGCTCGGCAACTATGCTTGAGATATGATTATACTTTTTGCTCTAGGGTGAAGGCTCCACACCTTCCCTTTTCATGTGAATTTAATGATAATGAAACCTTAGCTTCTTATGCTAATGGTATATATGATTACTATGATGTGTAACAAATAGAAGAATTCGTTGCTTTTATGGGTGCTTATGAAATTGAATCTTTGTTTAAAGAGTGTGAAGATTTTGATGATTCAGTTTATAGACCTAAAAATTTAGCTATCCTTAAATATTGCCATGAGAATTATAAATACAATTATGATATTGATGAATTTATTGAGAAAGTCTCCGCTGTCCGAGAAGAGACTAATATTTTGCAGGAGTCTATGGAAGAAGAAATTTATGAAACTATGAGCTCATTGGATGAAAAAGATGATGAGGAGAGAGAAGAACAAAAGGAGGAAGAGCGGATTAGCTACCCGTGCCCACCTTCCAATGAGAGTAACTCTTCAACTCATACATTGTTTAATTTCCCTTCGTGCTTACCGAAGGATGATTGCTATTATGATTGTTATGATCCCGTTGATTCTTTTGAAATATCCCTTTTTGATGATGCTTGCTATGCTTGTGGCCAAGATGCCAATATGAATTATGCTTATGGAGATGAACTTTCTATAGTTCCTTATGTTAAACATGAAATTTTTTCTATTGCACCCACGCATCATAGTCCTATTATCTATTTTGAATTCTCCAAACTACACTGTATCGGAGAAGTTTGCAATTATTAAGGATTATATTGATGGGTGGCCTTTTACCATTGCACATGATGATTTTGATGAATATAATATGCATGTGCTTGCTGCTCCTACTTGCAATTATTATTAGAGAGGAACTACATCTCCGCCTCTCTATGTTTCCAACATGATAAAATTGCAAGAACCTTCTTATGCTACGCATTAGCCTTCTCTTGATGTGCATGAATTGTTCTTGTATGACATGCCAATGCATAGGAAGAGAAGTTATACTTCGTCATTGCTTGATATATGTTGCTTTGTGCTCACTACTAAATGGCAAATCATTTCTAATTCAAATTGGCTTTGATATACCTTGGGATCTTGGTGGATTCATTACTCGAGCACCTTATGCCTAGCTTAATGGCTTTAAAGAAAGCGCTGCCAGGGAGACAAGCCGAAAGTTTTAGAGAGATATTTATTTCTGTTGAGTGCTTTTATATATATAGAGTTTAAAAAAATTAAAGAGGGGAACCCAAAACTTTTCAAAAAGGAAAGTGAAAGTGAGAGAGACAAGAATTATTGAAGTGAGGGAGCTCCTTTAACTTTTTTCATGCTCACGGAAACTTTGTGAATCTTGATTACATAAACTTTTGAACAAAAATAATTATCCCCTTGTACAATTCCATTGTATTATAAAAGTAATGTTCCAAGATTTGCCTTTAGGATGTTTACATTGCTTGTTCGTTTGTGCGGTGCAAAACAGAAACTTTAGCTGTAGTATGCGATTTTACATTTTTTACTAGAACGTCAAACGGTTCTGAAATTTTTTGCATTTTCTTTCTATACAAATTGTTATTTTTCCTAAATGTTTCAGAATTACTGGAGTACCAGAAGTATGGTGAATGTTCAGATTACTACATACTGTTCTGTTTAAGACATATTCTATTTTTAATGCATTGTTTGCTTGTTTTGATGAAACTAACGATTTCTATCAGTGGATTAATCCATGGAAGAGTTATATTACAGTAGCTACAATGCAAAACCAAAATATGAATTGGTTTGCAACAGTAGTTAGAGTAGTGATTTGCTTTATTATACTAACGGATCTTACCGAACTTTCTGTTGAGTTTTGTGTGGATGAAGTGATCAAGGATAGAGGAGGTCTCGATATGAGGAGAAGGAGGAGAGGCAAGAGCTCAATCTTGGGGATTCCCAAGGCACCCCAAGTAAATATTCAAGGAGACTCAAGCGCCTAAGCTTGGGGATGCCTCGGGAGGCATCCCATCTTTCTTCAACAAGTATTGGTATGCTTTCGGTTTCGTTCAAGTGATATGTGCAAATCTTGGAGCATCTTTTGCATTCAGTTTTCACTTTTTTTTGATGCACCATGCTGGTATGAGATAGTCCATGGATGATTTATAGAATGCTAATTGCACTTCACTTATATATTTTGAGTATGGCTTTATAGAATGCTTCATGTGCATCACATATATCATTTGAAGTTTGGATTTCCTGTTTCCTTACACATAGAAAACCGCCATTTGTAGAATGCTCTTTTGCTTCACTTATATTTGTTAGAGCGTGGGCATATCTTTTGTAGAAAGAATTAAACTCTCTTGCTTCACTTATATATATTTAGAGAGATGACAGGAATTGGTCATTCACATGGTTAGTCATTAAATCCTACATAAAACTTGTAGATCACTGAATATGATATGTTTGATTCCTTGCAATAGTTTTTTGATATAAAGATGGTGATATTCGAGTCATGCTAGTGGGTAGTTGTGGATTTAGACATACTTGTGTTGAAGTTTGTGATTCCCTTAGAATGGATGTATGGTGAATCGTTATGTAACGAAGTTGCATGAGGTATTTATGGATTGTCTTCCTTATGAGTGGCGGTCGGGGACGAGCGATGGTCTTTTCCTACCAATCTATCCTCCTAGAAGCATGGGTGTAGTACTTTGTTTCTATGACTAATAGATTTTTTGCAATAAGTATGTGAGTTCTTTATGACTAATTTTGAGTCCATGAATTATACGCACTCTCACCCTTCCATCATTGCTAGCCTCTTCTGTACTGTGCATCGCCCTTTCTCACTTTGAGAGTCAGTGCGAACTTCGCCGGTGCATCCAAACCCCCTGATATGATATGCTCTATCACACATAAGCCTCCTTATATATTCCTCAAAACAGCCACCATACCTACCTATCATGGCATTTCCATAGCCATTCCGAGATATATTGCCATGCAACTTCCATCATCATCATATACATGACATGATAATTTATTGTCATATTGCTTTGCATGATCTTAAGATAGCTAGCATGATGTTTTCATGGCTTGTCTGCTTTTTTGATTCCATTGCCATGCTAGATCATTGCACATCTCAGTACACTGCTGGAGGCATTCATATAGAGTCATATCTTTGTTCTAGTATCGAGTTGTAACATTGAGTTTAAGTAAATAAAAGTGTGATGATCATCATTATAAGAACATTGTCCCGGTGTGGAAAGGATGAAGCCAAACAACAACATTCTTCACATAATGAAGTCAATCAGATAATGCAAGCAGGCAATCCCTACTCCTCAAAAAAAGAGAGAGAGGTCAAAGAAGCCTACAAAAGAAGAGAAAAATATAAAAAAATGAGAGAAAAGAGCGAAGGGACAATGTTACTATCCTTTTACCACACTTGTGCTTTAGAGTAGCACCATGTTCTTCATATAGAGTCTCTTGAGTTATCACTTTCATATACTAGTGGGAATTTTCATTATAGAACATGGCATGTATATTCCAACGATGGGCTTCCTCAAGTGCCCTAGGTCTTCATGAGAAAGAAAGTTGGATGCACACCCACTTAGATTCAGTTTGAGCTTTCATACACTTATAGCTTGAGTGCATCTGTTGCATGGCAGTCCCTACTCGTCGCATTAACATCAATTGATGGGCATCTCCATAGCCCGTTGATTAGCCGCGTTTGAAAGTGCTAGTTATGGACTAGAGGGGGGGTGAATAGGCGATTTTTACGGAAGTCTTCAAAACACGAGGGCTTTGAAGACAGACAATAGAAATGAACCTATTGATATGCAGCGGAAGGTAGAATACACTAGACAAGCCATAGTCAAGTAAGCAATGAAGTGAAAGCACGAAGACTACCAGCAGCTAGGTAGTATGAATCAGGATGGAAGATACTATATATGAAGCCAAACAACAACATTCTTCACATAATGAAGTCAATCAGAGCATGCAATCAGGCAATGACTTCACGAAGACAAACTGTAAGTAAAGAGAGGTAAAGGGTAGAACCAGTTGCTTTGTGAGGACAATGATTTGTTGCACCAGTTCCAGTTGATATGACAACTGTACGTCTAGTTAGGGAGGCTGAGATTCAACTCAGAAAACCGCGTCTTCATCTTATTCCCCTTGAGCTAAGGACACAGAGTCCTCGCCCAATCACTCTGGTAAGTCTTCAAGGGAGACTTCCAAACCTTCACAGACTTCGTTCACCGGCAATCCACAATGACTCTTGGATGCTCAGAACGCGACGCCTAACTGGCTGGAGGATTCAATGTCCTCAAGTGTAACAAGTCTTCAGGTCACGTAGACAGAAAGACTTCAGTGATGCCTAACACTCTTTGGCTTTGAGTATTTAGGGCTTTGTCCTCGCAAGGAGTGCTCTCAAAAGAAAAAATCCGTGTACTAACTCTGAGCAGCCACCAATTTATGGTGTAGGGGTGGGCTATTTATAGCCAGGTGGCAACCCGACCTAATTTGTCCGAAATTACCCTAGGTTACTAAGGACCTGACATGTGTCCAACAGTCAGATTTCAAACACACACGGCAGCTTGACTTGGGCTACAAGTAAAGCTGACTTATCCAGCTCTGGATAAGATTTGCTCTCATTATCTTCGCTCGAACACATAGGATTATGTTGAGCATCACATTAGTCACTCTGACTTCGTTCACTTGGACCCCACTTAGCAGTACAGTGGTTCCTATGACTCAACAAAGAAGAAAAGGAAACTATGAAACAACTATGTCTTCGCACTCTATAGTCTTCATAAGATGTCTTCTCATGTCATAGTCTTCAATGTGAATCTCTTCATAGACCACCATTGTCCTCAATGTCTTCACACATTTTTAGGGGTCATCTCTGGTAGGTAAAACGAATCAATGAGGGACTACTACCTATGTTATCCTGCAATTCTCACAAACACATTAGTCACTCAACCAAGTTTGTCATCAATACTCCAAAACCAACTAGGGTGGCAGTAGATGCACTTACAATCTCCCCCATTTTGGTGATTGATGACAAACTGGTTGAAGTTTTCAATGGGTATAAAAGTATGTGAAAGTTTAAGGATTAAAGCATTGTCTTCATAAGTGGCAAAAGGCTCCCCCTGAAGATGTGCATATAAGTAGTTTGCTTTTGAATGCAAATGCACATGGCAGGTTTTACTTCGTGGAGATCATCTTCAACTTATGAAGACAACTCATCATGCATATAAAGATTTAATGAAGATAATGACATGCATAATGAAAAATGGACTTCTACGGAATGACTTCATGCAGAATTTATCATCGCATCACAAAGTAGTAGAAAAAGTAGCAGACGACCATCAAGTTTAAGTGTTACAACCAAAAGAACCAAAAGTATCAAAAGACGAGGCTTGTAATCACTTGGCAAAATATAACAACCACCCATAAAGGACTCGCTTGAAGACTATCAACCCCTATGCTTCTCCCCCTTTTGTCAGTAAGGACCAAAAATGTTTGAAGACATAGAGTATTTGCGAAGATCATCTTCATAGCATAGCAGTGTGAGACTCTTCCAAGACCGCCGACAGGCTGCGTGAGCTACGAATGAGTTCTTGGTGGCAAGATTACGAATGCGATTGACATCCACCAAGATGCTCTGCATCCGACGCTTTAACTAGTCATGATTCTTGTCCTGCTTCTGATGTAAGGCCACAAGAATCTCTCAGTCATTGAGTGCACGAGAATGTTTCCGAGGCCTTTGAGCAATGGTGCTGTCAGTGGCTTCAGTGTTTGCACGGTGAGGCACACGTATATTGCCTGCCAGAGGATAAGAAGGAGTTTCATCATTGGGGACATGAGTGCCTTCAATTGGCTACGTGAAGCTTTGGCGATCAACATTATGAAGATAAAGTGGCTCCTTGGCTGGCTCAGGGTAGATGGCTTCAACTGATAGATCAACCTTAGGCAAAATGATAAGACGGTTGTGCATTGATGGCTGATAGTCGGCGGAAGAGTGAAGCTTGATTAAGCGCAACACCCATGGAGCATAAAACTTCAAGCCAAACAGATCAATTCCAGATGCAGCAAGCTGTCTAATGAAGAAATCATGGCAATTGAATATGATGCCATTGACAATACAGGATACCAAAGTCTTCATGGCTCCTTCAAGTTTGGCTTTAGTTGAGTATCCCTTGATGGGCCAGAGAGTACGCCTCAGATTATGATAGACTGTGCGGGGCAGGTACTCAAGGTCCTTGATGAACAACTCCTTGGGATAATTAGCATCTTGAGGAAATGGCTTCATCAAGCTTACCATCTGACTCATATTTTGTTCAGGACGCTGGAAGATGCTCTGTATTTCATTTTGGTGTAGCTGACAACCAGGCTCATAGAGTTCACCTGGAGTGGGCAGGGAAGTAAGCTCATAATGTCTTGAGCTTTGGCTTCGTGGTTCACATCTCCTGACATCCACTCAAGGACCCATGTCTGTTGTAGCCACGAATGTGAAGTGTGGCGTAGAACTGCAGCAGGAGCTCTTTATTCCAGTGTTCTTTGTCAGTGACGAACTGTAGAAGACCAACCTCCCTGAAGCAACCAAGGGCTTCTTCCAGACAGGGCATCCCAGTAATGGCTTCTCAATCAAGAGGCATGTGTTGAAAGATTTGCTCTTGATTGTATAGGATGCACGAGTAGTAGCTGCGCTATTGATAGCTATAAAAGCGATCAAAAGAGATCTTTGGCTTTGAGTAAGGATTCTTGGCGCTATCAAAGAAGGTGTTGTGGGCTCTGAAGTTGTTCACACTGAACAATCCTAGGGATGTTGCAACTCCTGGAAGCCTTGGCAGCCTGGGCTTTGGCTTTGAACCTCGGGCCTGTGCTCCACATAATAGTCATACTGAGGTCCGGGAGCACTGGGAGGCACCATGATTGGCCATTTCACAGTGACCAACTGTCCATCATCGAAGGCCTATTCAATTGTGTGAGGCCAAGGAGATGGAACCGTGGCTTCAGCATCCACATGGGCTTCAGGTTGCACATGAGCTTCAGGCACAACATTGGCTTCAGGCTCCACATTATCTTCAGCCATGACAACGTCATTGGCTTCAGAATCATTGTTGGTAGCAGCCTCAGTGTTCTCAACCTCCGTGTCTTCAATGACAAGAGGGTCGGGCACAGACACATTCTCCTCGAGTATGACTTCTTCAGTGGTAGGGGATGTGGCAACTCTTTCTTCTTCTTGACGTGGTTCTTGATTTTCTTCGGCTGATGCAGCCGGAATGTCTTCAGCAGCTTTGGCTTCAAACTTGGAGACATTCTTAGTGGGAGTGGCATCAGGAATCACTTCGCATGCTACTGAGCTTTGTTGCACTTCTCCTTCTGGAATGCTCGACATGGTGACCTGTGGCCTAGGGCCTTTGCGAAGCCTACGGAATGCGGGAGACGCCTATTGTGATGGAGTGGTTTGCACCATGTAGTTGTCGTAAAGCACTGGAGTGGTGACTTGAGGGGTTGGAGTTTTGGGAGTTTCATCTTGAATGGGGGTGTCTTGTTGGGGGCGATCAACCCACGAATCATCCTGAGCAATTGGCGTTAAAGGACGACCAATGCTGATGAGTTTGTTGTTCGTAAGAACAGGCAATGATACCGGTTGGTGCTCGAGTTGAGGAAGGACTTCATCATATTCTACATTGTGTTCATGACCAATGTCTTCAGCTATGGTGGGGTCAACAGCTGGTACTTCTTCATCTACAGGGGCCTCTGTGGTAGCAGACTCGTGAAGCACAAGTTGACGTTCTTGGTTGGTGGAGGACGGACGAGCAACAGAAATGGGCTCAACCACAAGGGGATCAGAGGCAGCAGCAGTACGCTCTTTGTTTGAAGACTTAGTCTTCTGCTTCTTCTTGGATGGGCATCATCAAAAGCATCCTTGTGCTTCGCTTCTTGTCTTCGGCTTTAGCTGCCCTTGTCTTCTATAGTTATGAAGCTACTAAGGGGACCTTAGACTTCGAGTTTGTCATGCTGGCAGGGAAGACAATGCGAGGTGCTTCCTACCTTGATGCTTCAGCTTGGGCCACAGCAGGGTTCTTCTTCTGTTTGGCAGCCATCTTTGGGTCAATGCCAGGACCCCCAAGTGCCTTGCGCTTCTCTCTCTCATTGTGTGCTATAACACATTTCCCTGTGAAGTATTTCATCCACTCTCTGGAACCTTTTGCTTCTTCATGCTTCTTGTGAAATAGTTCTTTAAGATCATGCAACATTTTCTTGAAGCTTTGAACCTCTGCCACGCTGAGCTTTGCCATGTTCTTCTTGAACTGCGCCTTCTCAAATTTGACTTTCTTCTTCAGCTCGACAATCTTCTGAGCCAAGGCCAACTCATTAGCAATGGCTTCATGGAAGGTGACGCTGATGTCAACTGGCAGCTAAAGATCATCAATGCCGAGGATCGGGTCATCAAACCATTCGTCGATGAAGTGGTTCAAAATATCCATATCAAAGAGGGGCAGATCATTAAAGATCTCCGCCTCTTGCTTGCTCTTGATAAGCAGCTCAAGGGCATCATCACCAAGATCTTCATCGCTGGAGAGATTAATGGTTTCATCTTTGTTCCACAGAACGGCAGCTAGAGTAAGTTCATGCCCAGAAATCTTCATGGGCTTCTTCTTCTTGGGCTTCTCCGTCTTCTTGGAGACATGAGAGAGATCTTCTAATTGCACACTAGGTTTAGGAGGTGCAGTTGCCAATGGCTTCGCACGCGATACTTTTGGTGCGGCAGAGGGCTTTGAATCCTTGATTTCTTCTACTTTTGCGACTGAGGTGGAGCTGGCGCTTCATCAGAATCTGCGTCGTTAGCTGAGTGATCCACTGTAGCCCCCTGTACACCAATGTGAGTGATGAGGCCTTCGAGGTTGTAGAAGGGGCTGATTTCATTGGTATTGGCATCACGGGTGCCATCAACCCTTGGAGCAGACGGACCATGGTTGAAATTGAGTCCAAGGTCCTTCTTGTTCTTCTTAGCTGACTCTTTTGTAAACTGATAGTTGCGCTTGAAGAGATTGTCGTCACGACACCATAACAAAGATGATGGGTCGTCATTTTCTAGTTGTGGCCCTCGGACCATGCACGGATAGAAACCTTGAGCAATGGCTTTGGGAGTGGACTTGGGATACTGATTTCGGTACAAAATATCTCCCCTTGGACGCTTGATAGCGTTCTTTTCTGCATATTCAGCAGTAACAAATTTGTACTTGAACCATTCTTCAGCCCGGTATTTTCAAATCCATTGCATTCGGGTCTTGCGCTCACCATAGGTTTCTTAAGGGTCTGACTTGTACATTTCAAAGAGATCCAGAGGTAGATCCTTAGTTGTATTCCCATGGCGCTTCCTGCCGCCCTTCCTTACTAACTTGTCATTGGCCATTGGATTCAGACTGAACGGCTTCAAGACTGTGAATGGCTTCCACTTGCTGGTCAGATAGGAACTGGCTTCAGGAGAATTGATGTGACGCTGCAAAAACTCTGCAAATGAATGCAAACTATGAGAACCAAGGGATTCTCCCACGAACATGTACCTGTGACAGCATTAAGGTGCAAGGGAAGTTGAAGAGGTCATATGCATTCTCAGAATATTTTAAAGATAAATCAGTTTGGAGACATTGACCTCATAGTGCAAATACATTCACTTATTTGAAGAGAGTCAGTTCCAGATTTGTACGAATCCATAAATAAGTACAAGTGAGGAATCTAACTAGTTGTGAAGCATAAGTGAATATACTTGGCATGATATGAGATGTAGACATGGACAGATCCAGATATGAAAGTGAAGAAACTACTTTTGGTTGAAGTGAATGGATTTGACGAATCAAAAGGGCAGTAAAAAGTAAGTTTTAATTAACGCTTGACGAACTGCTAGATGATATGGAGAGAGGCCGAGTAGTTCAATCTCCTGCGCCATAACTTGGCGACTGATACGTCTCCAACGTATCTATAATTTACGAAGTATTCATGCTATTATATTATCTGTTTTGGATGTTTATGGGCTTTACTAAACACTTTTATATTATTTTTGGGACTAACCTATTAACTGGAGGCCTAACCCAAATTCTTGTTTTCTTGCCTATTTCAGTGTTTCAAAGAAAAGGAATATCAAACGAAGTCCAAACGGAATGAAACCTTTGGGAGAGTTATTTTTGGAACGGAAGCAATCCAGGAGACTTGGAGTAGATGTCAGGGAAGCTTCGAGGAAGCCACGAGGCAGGGAGGCACGCCCTACCCCCTGGGCGCGCCCCCACCCTCGTGGGCCCCTCGTGGCTCCCCTGGTCGACTTCTTTCACCTATATAGGTTCATATACCCTAAAAACATCGGCGAACATAATAGATCGGGAGTTCCGCCGCCAGATGCCTCCGTAGCCACCGAAAACCAATCTAGACCCGTTCCGACACCTTGCCGGAGGGGGTAATCCCTCTCCGGTGGCCATCTTCATCATCTCGGCGCTTTCCATGATGAGGAGGGAGTAGTTCACCCTCGGGGCTGAGGGTATGTACAAGTAGCTATGTGTTTGATATCTCTCTCTCTCATGTTCTTGAGGTGGTACGATCTTGATGTATTGCGAGCTTTGCTATTATAGTTGGATCATATGATGTTTCTCCCCTTCTACTCTCTTGTGATGAATTGAGTTTTCCCTTTGAAGTTATCTTATCGGATTGAGTCTTTAAGGATTTGAGAACACTTGATGTATGTATTGCATGTGCTTATCTATGGTGACAATGGGATATCACGTGATCCACTTGATGTATGTTTTGGTGATCAACTTGCGAGTTCCGTGACCTCGTGAACTTATGCATAGGGGTTGGCACACGTTTTCGTCTTGACTCTCCGTAGGAACTTTGGCACTCTTTGAAGTTCTTTGTGTTGGTGAATAGATGGATCATGAGATTGTGTGATGCATATCGTATAATCATACCCACGGATACTTGAGGTGACATTGGAGTATCTAGGTGACATTAGGGTTTTGGTTGATTTGTATCTTAAGGTGTTATTCTAGTACGAACTCTATGATAGATTGAACGGAAAGAATAGCTTCATGTTATTTTACTACGGACTCTTGAATAGATCGATCAGAAAGGATAACTTTGAGGTGGTTTCGTACCCTACCATAATCTCTTCGTTTGTTCTCCGCTATTAGTGACTTTGGAGTGACTCTTTGTTGCATGTTGAGGGATAGTTATATGATCCAATTATGTTATTATTGTTGAGAGAACTTGCACTAGTGAAAGTATGAACCCTAGGCCTTGTTTCCTAGCATTGCAATACCATTTACGCTCACTTTTATCATTAGTTACCTTGCTGTTTTTATATTTTCAGATTACAAATACTCATATCTTCATCCATATTGCACTTGTATCACCATCTCTTCGCCGAACTAGTGCACCTATACAATTTACCATTGTATTGGGTGTGTTGGGGACACAAGAGACTCTTTGTTATTTGGTTGCAGGGTTGTTTGAGAGAGACCATCTTCATCCTACGCCTCCCTGGATTGATAAACCTTAGGTCATCCACTTGAGGGAAATTTGCTACTGTCCTACAAACCTCTGCACTTGGAGGCCCAACAATGTCTTGAAGAAGAAGGTTGCGTAGTAGGCATCATCGACGCTATGGAGGTAATACCCTACGTCCTGCTTGATTGATATTGATGAATATGAGTGTTACAAGAGTTGATCTACCTCGAGATCGTAATGGCTAAACCCTAGAGGTCTAGCGAGTATGGCTATGATAATGAGTATCCTCTCCGAACTAAGTCCTCTGGTTTTTATAGACACCGGGAGGATCTAGGGTTACACTAGGTCGGTTACAAAGAAGGGAATCTACATATCTGGTCGCCAAGCTTGCCTTCCACGCCAAGGAGAGTCCCATCCGGACACGGGGGCAGTCTTCGGTCTTTGTATCTTCACAGCCCATCAGTCTGGCCCATGGCTAACAGGCTGGACGCCCGAGGACCCCTTAGTCCAGGACTCCCTCACCTGTGATAGCATTAAGGTGCGAGGGAAGGGGAAGAGGTCATATGCATTCTCAGAAGATTTTGAAGATAAATTAGTTTAAAGACATTGACCTCATAGTGCGAAGACATTCACTTATTTGAAGAGAGTCGGTTCCAGATTTGTGTGAATCCTTGAATAAGTACAAGTGAGGAATCTAACTAGTTGTGAAGCATAAGTGAATATACTTGGCATGATATGAGATGCAGACATAGATAGATCCATATTTGGAAGTTTAGAAACCACTTTTGGTTGAAGTGGTTGGACCTGGTGGATCAAAAAGGCAGTGAAAAGTAAGTTTTAATTACCGCTTGACGAACTGCTAGACGAGATGGAGAGAGAGGACGAGCAGTTCAATCTCCCACACCCTAACTTGGCGGAGGAAGACACCTATGGCGGCGGTGGAGAGGACGAGGTCCGCGGCCGGCGTGAGGACGGCGTCGAAGATGTCGCGACATCTAAGCGCTTCGTCTCTGGCGTCGACGCGAGCTAGCGGAGGCGCTAGGGTTTTGGTGCGAGTAGAAGAGGTGGAAGAAGAGATAATGACCGCGGTGAGGTGTGTATTTATAAGGACAGGGACGGCACAACATTATTATGCAGGTGCCTCTGGCAGTTCACATCTGAAGGACACGTGCCATGCATGCAACTCATTGGAAGTTGTTCCATGTTCCCACGCACGCCTGGATTGTCAGGTGGTCGTTCCGGCTTCTCCGGGTTTCAGGCAATAAGGATATAGCATTAAAACAGATTTAACTTTTATCTCTATGTCTTCTGCTGACAAGGACTCGGAGAAGACAATCGACAGTTTCAATAGAATGCATATGATTTGGATAGATAGAATTTGAGGTAGAAGCACAGAAGAGGTTAGGGTCCGATCACATTCACTTAGATCAAGAAAATGCAAACTTGAAGACATAGCTATAAGTGAATGATGTAGAGGACAGAACTCGAATATATGTATATATATCAGACCAACTCAACCTTGTGAAGATAAACATGAAACCAAATCAGTGTTGAAGACAAACCAAATGCGAAGACTGTGCAATGTGAACGCCATTGAAACACACCAAACAAGAATTTGGTGGTGGCGTTACCCACCGTATAGGAAGTATTAGACCTAGACACGGCGCACAATTATCGTGGCACTCCGAAGTCAAATTCCGCATTAATGTATTCACACTTAGTATATGTATTCATTGATTGAAGATATATGATACTTCATGTGTTGCACATCTAAGTCATCAACATGCATAAGCATTAGGATGTGTGTCCAATTACAGGACATTTGAGGTTTCTAGGATATTCAGCTCACACGCAACTTGCAAAACCTTTTCTCATCCAAGGGCTTTGTGAAGATATCTGCCAATTGCTCTTCAGTGTTGACGTGAATGATATCAATATCTTCCTTCATGACATGATCTCTGAGAAAGTGATGATGGATCTAAATGTGCTTTGTCTTCAAATGCTGAACTGGGTTGTTGGCAATCTTGATGGCGCTTTCATTGTCGCAGTACAGTGGCACTTGCTTCAGGTGGATGCCATAGTCCTTGAGAGTTTGCTTCATCCATAGAAGCTGAGCGCAGCAAGATCCAACAGCAATATATTCAAATTCAGCAGTGGAGAGAGATACATAGTTCTGCTTCTTTGAAGACCAACAGACAAGAGATCATCCAAGAAAGTGACATGTGCCTGATGTGGACTTGTGATCAACCTTGTCACCAGCATAATCAGCATCTGAGAATCCAACTAGATCAAACTCTGAGCCCTTTGGATACCATAATCCTAGTGTTGGGGTGTAAGCCAAATACCGAAGAATTCGCTTCACAGCTAAGTGATGCGACTCCTTTGGTGCCACTTGGAATCGGGCACACATGCAAACGCTAAGCATGATATCTGGCCTAGATGCACATAAATAGAGTAAAGAACCAATCATGGAGCGATATACCTTTTGATCAAACTCTTTACCATTGTCGTCGGGGCCCAGATGACTTTTGGTTGGCATTGGCGTCGTGTATCCTTTGTAGTCTTGCATTCCAAACTTCTTCAGGCAATCTTTAAGGTATTTCTCTTGAGATATGAAGATGTCGTTGCTTTGCTGACGGATTTGAAGACCAAGGAAAATTTTTAGCTCACCCATCATGGACATCTGATATTGCTCTTGCATCATGTGTCCAAACTCATCACTGTATCTCTTGTTAGTGCAGCCGAAGATAATGTCATCCACATAGATCTGGCATACAAACAGTTCACCATCGTATGTCTTCGTGAAGAGAGTGGGATCCAGGGAACCAGGTTTGAAGCCTTTGCTCTTCAGGAAGTCTTTGATGTGTCATACCAAGCGCGAGGGGCTTGTTTAAGGCCATACAGTGCCTTATTTAGCTTGTATACCATGTCAGGATGTTTTGGGCCTTCAAAGCCAGGAGGTTGTGCAACATACACTTCTTCTTCAATCTTGCCATTGAGAAAAGCACTCTTCACATCCATTTGGTACAATAGGATGTTGTGATGGTTGGCATAGGCTAGTAGTATGTGAATGGCTTCAAGCCTAGCCACCGGAGCAAATGTTTCATCGAAGTCAATCTCTTCAACTTGAGTGTATCCTTGAGCAACGAGACGAGCCTTGTTTCTGACTACTTGACCATGCTTATCTTGTTTGTTGCGATAGATCCATTTGGTGCCAATGATGTTGTGCTTGCGAGGATCAGGACGCTTGACCAATTCCCACACATTTTTCAGCTCGAACTGTTGAAGCTCTTCTTGCATCGCTTGAATCCATTCAGGTTCCATGAAGGCTTCAGCAACTTTCTTGGGTTCAGATATAGAGACAAATGCAAAGTGCCCACAGAAATTTGCTAGTTGTGTTGCTCTTGAACGAGTGAGGGGACCAGGTGCATTGATGCTATCAATTATCTTCTCAATTTGTACTTCATTTGCAACACGAGGATGAACTGGATGAAGATTTTTCCCTTGTTGATCATTGTCTTCGTTTTCAGCATTGGCTTCAAGCTGAGCAGTGTCTTCAGGTTGACTTGGTCCAAAAATGATAAGTTCTTCTTTAGCATGTGCCTCTGAAGGTATGATTTCTCCAGTACCCATAAGCTTGATGGATTCACTTGGTGAGACTTCATCTAGCACATTTGGCAGGTGCTCTCTTTGTGAGCCATTAGTTTCATCGAACCGCACATCCACAGTTTGAACCACTTTATAGTGAAAGAGGTTGAAGACTCTATAGGAGTGTGAATCCTTTCCGTAACCAAGCATAAAACCTTCATGTGCTTTCGGTGCAAATTTTGAAGTGTGATGTGGATCCTTGATCCAGCACCTAGCACCAAATACTCTGAAGTAGCTTACGTTTGGCTTCTTACCAGTCAGTAGCTCATATGATGTCTTCTTTAGAAGCTTGTGAAGATAAACACGGTTGATGATGTGGCATGCAGTATCAATAGCTTCAGGCCAGAACTTCCTTGGAGTCTTGTACTTATCAAGCATCGTCCGAGCCATCTCAATGAGTGTTCTGTTCTTGCACTCCATGATGCCATTCTGCTGAGGTGTGTATGGAGCTGAGAACTCATGAGTGATGCCCAATGTATCAATATAAGTGTCGAGGCCGGTGTTCTTGAATTCTATGCCATTATCACTTCTGATGTGCTTGATCTTGATGCCATAGTTCGTCATGGCATGATTGGCGAATCGTCTGAAGACATCCTGCACTTCATTCTTGTAAAGGATTATATGCACCCAGGTATATCTTGAGTAATCATCAACAATGACGAAACCATAGAGGCAAGTAGTGGTAGTGAGAGTAGAGTAGTGAGTAGGGCCAAATAAGTCCATGCGAAGCGGAATTCTGGGCTGGAAAAGGTTTCACCAAGCCCTCCCACCCTGCGCCGGTGGCCACTCCGGCCACGGCGGCCACAAGCCCTAGCAGTGGCCGCTCCGGCGCTGGTAGCCACCCCTCCCTTCATGATGGCTCTTGTTGCCCTTAACTTTGATCGTGGGAAGAAGTTTCAAGCGGATATTGTCGGCGTTCTGGGAACGGGGGTCCCCAGACTTGCCTGTCTGCGGCCTGCGGCGTGGCTCAAAGGGGGGCCCAGCACGGCCCATCTTCATCAACACAGACCCAAGACCCTTGCGAGGGGCCAAGCCTCGCGGGGCGGATGACACGGAGCTTCCTCAGGCACGGCCTCACCAGGCTGGCTCGCGAGGAGGCGGAGAGATCAAGGCGGGGTACCTCACGAGGTGCCCGTGACGCAAGCCATGACGACCAAGGGCGCCAGGCGGGCGCCAGCCCGCGCAGTGTCCTCCTTTCCCCTTTGGTGCAAAGGGGGCAAGCGCAGCCGCGGGGTACCGAGGCATCAGGCAAAGGTTGCCATTTCGGTGCAACAAGACCAAGACCAGGAGGACTGCAAGACGGAGGTCATCGTGGAGCCCAAGACGGCGTCACCACCAGAGCTTTGTGCAGGCGAGGACCAACTTTAGTCAGGATAAGTGTACCAGATGTTCCCCTTCAAAATGGCCAATTGTTGGCGCCCTTCCCGCTCAATATTTGGGAAGAGGCCCAGGGCCATTGCCTATAAATAGGACCAGCCACCCACAAGGAGGAGAGGTCGAGATCGAGCATCGAGGATCAAGGATCGGATCGAAATCAGAGAGAGAAGGGTGACTGAACTCCTCCTAGCAGTTCGTCCCCCCAGCAAAGAACAGACCCTCGCGAGGCTGTTCTTCCTTGTATTGTTCATCATCATCAGCCCAAGAGGCAATCCACCACACCACACACTGGAGTAGGGTATTACACCACAACGGTGGCCCGAACGAGTATAAATCCTGTGTTTCTTGTGTTGTTCTTTCCTTAGCTTAGATCTTAGTGAGGCGGAGGGGTGCAGGTAGGTAGGAGGCGAAATCTCCGCGCACACCCCAGTGTTCGAACCTCAAGGGTCTGCCGGAACCCGAAATCCGACATTTGGTGCGGCAGGTAGGGGTGCGCCGGAATTCGTCTTCCACCACCCCGTTCTCCTCCGACCATCACGCCCATGTCTGCAGACGGCTCCTATCGGCGGGCGTTCTCGCCGTTCCCCGTGACCTGCCGTCAACGCCGCCACCGACCCGGCGGGGAACGAGCAGCAAGCATCGTCTCAGCATCCGTCAGTGCGGCAAGACGGCCGCACCGCTACTCCCTCGCTCACCCCAGCTGGTTCTTCGTCCCGCGCGCTCCGCGCACCCATGGAGGCTCGAGCTGCGCTCATCGCGGCAAACGAGCTCCTGCGCTACCGTCCCGTCGACGACGTCTACGAAGAATGGCTCGACCGCGTCGCCGAGCTCGTCCGCGCCGTAGGGGGCTCTCCTGCGGCGTCCGTTCCGCTGCACCGCACCCCGCCCCGCGCGGGCGACGAGGCTCCGGCGGCGCCCCGGCTGCCTCCTCCTCAAGAAGGCGCCATGGCTCCAAGGCGCATGGCCCCTGGGCGGAACCCACTCCGTCAGGTGCCAGCGCGGCAAGAGCAGAGCTGCCAAGAAGTCCCTCACCCGCAAGAAGCTTCCCGGGCGCTCCCTGCTCCAGCATGTCGCGACCATGCTCCTGCTCCCGCACGTCAAGACCCCGCGCTGCTCCCAGCTGCAGTGCATGGGGACATGCAAGACCAAGCTCTCCGTCACCCAAGGCCTCCCGTGGCCACAGCAGGTTGTCGTGCCTTCACCACCGAGCTATGCAGCGTTGCGTGGCCCGGCAAGTTCAAGCCAGACCTGCCTCCTCGTTACGACGGCATGGCCGACCTTGCGGAGTTCCTCCAGCTCTATGAGCTGGGCATCGAAGCTGCCAACAGAGAAGAGAAGGTCATGGCGAACTGGTTTCCCATGGCGCTCAAGGACGGGGCCCGCACCTGGCTCCTGAACCTGGCCCCAGGCACGATCTCCTCCTGGGACGAGATGCGCACCCGCTTCATCGCCAATTTCCAAGGTACTCGCGACCGGCCACCCGCCGTGAGCGACATGCGCCGCATCAAGCAACAACCCGGGGAGACCCTACAGAAGTACATCCAGCGCTTCAACAACGCACGCCTCAAGATTCCCAAGGTGACTGAGGAGGCCATCATCTCATCCTTCTCCGACGGCATGCACGATGTCAAGATGAGGGAGGAGCTGGCGATGCATGAAGACCTGTGCACTTCCTTGGAGCTGTTCAACTTGGCGACCAAGTGCGCCAGGGCTAAGGAAGGGCGTCTCTCCCTCCTCGAGCTGCCTACCGCAGATCCAGAAGAGAAGAAGCCCAGGGCCAAGGATGTGAAGCGCAAGGGGGATGCCGTGCTCGTGGCAGAACCAGACGCCAAGCGGGGCAGAGATCAGCCCGAACCTTCCAAGGGCAGTCGATACTGTGTGTACCACGACCTCCACACCCACAACACCAACGACTATCAAGAGCTCCGAGCTGTGCGAGAAGGAAGGATCGGCCGTCGCCCCGACCGCGGTGACCGGGGCTACGGTCGAGGAGGAGGAAGGAACGCAGGACGCTGGGAAGACCTTGGCCCGCGCCAAGGGTGGCGCGATCAACCTCGCAAGGATCGCCGGCAAGATCCGCCTCACGAGGGAGACTGGAGGGATCAGCCTCGCGTGGATCGCCCACAAGGCAACGCAGGCCTCCCTCCGCTGCCGCCGCAGCCAAGGAGAAACGAGGACCGCCACCAGGACGAGGGGGCTGGGGGCTTCCAGGAGCCGTGCGCGATCGCCTGCATCCTGGGCGGGGCTCAAGCCCCAGCCTCTCAACGCATCTTCAAGCAGTTCGCCCGCGAAGTGAATGCAGTCCTCCCCAAGCTCGAAGCCACGCGCCCTCTCAGGTGGTCGGCGTGCGCCATCATGTTCAGCTCAGCAGATCGGCTCAAGTGTGCGGCTATAGCCGGAGTCCTCCCGATGCTTTGTTCCCCAATCATCAGCAACGTGGTGGTCACCAGGACCCTCATCGATGGCGGGGCAGGGCTCAACATCCTGTCCGTGGAAACATTCAACAATCTCCAAGTGCCCTACAGCCAGCTTCAGCCAACCAAGCCTTTCTCCGGAGTCACCGACGGCTCCACGGTCTCGATTGGGCAGGTCCGCCTCCCTGTCACCTTCGGGGCACGCGACAACTACCGCACCGAGCTCATCGACTTCGACGTCGCTCACATTCGCCTGCCGTACAACGCCATCCTTGGGTACCCAGCGCTGGCCAAGTTCATGACCGTAACTCACCACGGCTACAACGTCCTCAAGATGCCAGGAAGTGGCGGAGTCATCACGGTGCCCTGTGAAGAGAAGGACGCGGTGTGTTCCCTGGAGCGAGCCTTTCAGGCCGCGTCACTGGAAGACCCGGATCGCGGAAGCAGGAGGCTTCCCGAGACCGCCCCCAAGAAGAAGAAGATATCATCCGGCCCAGCCCCTTAGGAGGCAGGCCCCTCTGGACCCGCGCCTGCCCAGGGGGAACCTCCTTCCATCGCATAGGAAAGCGCGCCCGGCGCCCTCCTCAGGCAGGGCTCGGGGGCTCTCCCTGGAGGGCCACTGACCTGGCTAGGGTCACGAGGGAGGCACTTGGGCACCACATGGAGGCGTGTTTCGAAGCACGTTTCCCTCAAGAAGGACTAAGGCAAGGAGAGCCAGACCCTCAGGAGTTCATCAGCAAGGCCATGCAGGAGCTACAGGAGTCGAGTCATGAAAGGCGGCCACCGCCTACCAGCAGCGGCTCTCCATCCAGGCGAGGATGGTGGGCCGCGCGTCTGCATCAACATACCAGGGCTCAATCGAGTCGCCTCTCTGGAGCGCCTCTGGCCCTCACGAGTGGGGCGCTGCAGAGGTCCACCCCACAGCTACGTTCGCATGCCTTACGGCTTGCCGAACGCGGCTGCCACGTACCAGCGCCTCATGAGGGGCATCATGGAGGCACAAGAGGCCAGGCGTTCCGCAGCCCTGGCGGAGATGGAGATGGTCCGCGAGGAGCCACCAGCGCCTCCAGAGCCTCCCGAGGCCCCTGGGCCTGGGGGCTCGTGAGGATCAGCTTCCGCAGCCCACCGAGTCTGCTACACCAACAGTCCTTCGTCCTCAACATCATCAGGTGACATCTTACAAGTTTCATTTCCAGCTGGGAGCGCCCCCCCCCCAGGGCTGCATCATTCCCAGGCCGCGTGGGTCCGTCCCTGCGGTATGTATCCCTTTTATTTCATGTTGTTAGCTTACTTTGTTGGGGGCGCCCCTCGGGCTGCATCATCCCCAAGTCGCTCGGGCCAGACCCAGCGGCATGTATCCCTTTTGCGTTTATTTCCGGTTATGTGTTCGACCCGCCATGCTTGATTATTTGATGCCGGTCCACGGCACCTCTTCTTCTCCATGCCGACCACTTGCACGTTAAAGGGGGGGTACCTGAGCATCACGACTCAGGGCTCTTACTGGCTCTCCAGCCCTCACCCTCTGGCCTTGTCCACGGCATCGCGACCTGGCATACCAGCGACGGCTGAGACCAGCTCGAGGGCCGGGACCCGAGGACGTAGAGTGTCGGCATCTAAGCAAATTTACAGGGACACATCACAAGATAAGGCCCAGTGCCAGGCGCAACCCGCCTAGAGGTAGGGCCCCGTGAGTCCCGCACTGGCTCACGGGTGCCCAGATACACCTCGCCTGGCCCTACCGTGCCAGCCACGTGTTAGGGCGGGGTTGTACACGCCCCGGGGGCTCCTCTCGGAGGGGGCCCCCCTCCCACGTACCAGTGGAAGCACCATGCTCCGCTCTGGCTGACGACACTGCCGAGGAGCGGCTATGCCCGTACACATACGGAAGCGCTATGCTCCGCGTTGGTGATAAACAACTGAGGGTGGCCCCCGGGCCGCATCAACCTCAGGGAGCCCAGAGCTCAGTGTCTAGCCTCATCGTAACGCCTCCCCTCGGGAGTGCCGCGCGAGGGGGCTGGGCACGAGGGCTGCGCCTGGGTCACGCCCAGACGCACGCCGCCCAGCTAGGCCCCCCCGGGCCTGGTTCGTCGCGTGTCTCTCCCCGAGCGGAGCCAAGGTACGAAGGCCGTTTGAGCGTCAAGGGGGACTCCTGAGCATCGCGACTCAGGAGCCTAACTGGTCATGTAGCCCCTCACTCCTTAGTTCCGAAAGGCTAACGGCGGTTGAGGTATGCGCGCGGCGGGCTCTGCAGACGTAGAACGGTAGATCCACCCACATCATACCTCCCTACTTGCTGTTCGTGCGCCAAGGGGGACTCCTGAGCATCGTGACTCAGGAGCCTAACTGGTCACGTAGCCCCTCACTCCTTAGTTCTGAAAGGCTAACGGCGGTTGAGGTATGCGCGCGGCCGGGCTCTGCAGACGTAGAACGGTAGATCCACCCACATCATACCTCCCTACTTGTTGTTCGTGCGCCAAGGGGGACTCCTGAGCATCGCAACTCAGGAGCCTAACTTGTCACGTAGCCCCTCACTCCTTGGTCCCGTCCTAGTTTCCGGTCGGGGCTAACGGCGGCTGAGGTATGCACGGGGCCGGGCTCTGCTGGCGTAGAACATAAGCAAGTAGGAAGGAAAAGCATAAATCTCAAGGAATTCAAAAGCAAATATTACAGTCCACACTGTTATCTCAATGCCAAACACAAGTTTAAACGCCTCCCCGAGGCATGATACATGTGCAGGAATTAAAGGCAGGACAGGAGCCACAACGGAGTCACTTGTCGGCGGTGGAGCAGCGCGGAGTGGGTTCGCCTCATGGAGCAGTGGGGTCGGCAGCGCCTTGCTTCGGCTTGGTGCTGAAGGCCCGGAACTTCCCCAGCAGAGCCTCCGCGCGACCCTTCACGGCCTTGGCAGCTGCACGCTCGCCGCTTACTGGCTCCAGTAGGCTGTCGAGGTCGACGCCGGGATCGCGAAGGTAGATGTGGGTGAGGACCCGCGTCAGCGCTGCAGAAGACAGGACACGCGCCTCGGCCTCGGCCGTAGGGCCAAGGCCAAGGGCAACATCTTCAAGAGCACGAACCAGGAAGGGAAGTAGCTTGGCGGGGCCATCCTCGGCGCCAGCCAGCGGGCTCTCCAGGCCGCTGTCGTAAAGCGTCCTCAGCAAGGAGCGAGCCTTCGCCTCCACCTCTGTGAAGGCCACGCGGTCCTCGGCAAGAACCAGGGCCTTGTCGTCCAGCTCGGCCTTCCTCGCCCCCAACTCGTGCTCCAGCGCGCCTAGGCGGTCGCGGCGCTTCCTGAGCTTGACCTCCCTCTCCTTGACGGCCGCCTCGCGAGCCTTCACGCCTTCTTCCTGCTCTTGGCGAAGGCAGACCTCTTTCGCGAGCTGGTCCCGCAGGCCTTGCAGCTCGTCCTCCAGCGCCTTGCAGCGACCACGGACGTCGACCACCTCCCCCAGGGCTGCGTCACGAGCAGCCTTCGCCTCAAGGACGGCCTGCTTCTCCTCATCGCAAGCCGTCGAGGCCTGGACCAGCGCCGCCCGAATCGAAGCGTCGGAGCAAATCCATCCTGAAGCCAGCTCCAAGCGCTCGGCCACCAAGCGAGGGTCGGCGCCAAGAAGATCCTGCCGCAGCCGGTCCAGCTCAGCAGCAGCACGATCCAGAACGGCAGGAGGAGTCGAAGAGACAGCAGTGGGTGGAGTAGAAGGAGAAGGCGGCAGCGCGGCCACAGCATCCTGAGGCGGAGTCTGCTGCGCCCCAACGGCTGTAGTGGCGGCAGCAGGCAAAGGCACCTCGGGAGTCACTTGGGCCATGGGGGCTGAGCTCGCCCCCGCCGGCTCAGCCAGGCCTCGCGAGGAAGACCAGGTAGGAGAAGCCCGTGCGTCGCGGTCACCCTCCTTCGCGGGTAGAGGCGCTGCCACGGATGGAACCTCAGGAGCTCCCTTCGGCTTCTTTGCTGCGGGCACCAGCCTATCCAAGAGATGCGGACGTCAAGCCTCAGAAGCAGAACAAGAAGTAAAGACAAGAATCAAGCGCTTACGGGTCGTCGCCAATGAGCTCAAGCGGCCTCCGGCCAAATTTGAAGCCCGAAAAACGGCTAGAAGGGTCAACATCGGGAAGCTTGGAAGCGGAAGGTGCGTCTGCGGTCCGCCTCGGGGCCGGGGCAGACCCGCGGGAGATCAGCCCGGTCCTGTCCTTCTTCGGGATTGGAGGCAAGCTCCCGCCGTCCTGCTTGTCATCATCCTCGTCGTCATCGCTCAGAGAGAGGCGGAGAACGCGGGACCTGCACCGGGGGAGGGGAGCCCTCGACTCTCCGTCAGTCGCCTCGGAGTCAGGCCCTTTTTCCCGCTCCCCTCCTTCCTCCTCTTCGCTGGAGTCGTCGGAGGGCACGTCCACCGGTTCCTCGGGAGTTTCCATGGGCACGGGACCGTCCCCGTTGAAGACGGGCATGGACTCCACTACCTGCTCCCAGTCATCGCGGAGGAACAAGGGCGTAGGAGCGCCCTCCAACCTCGCCACATCGCCCCCAACCAAAGATTGGAGGACCGCAGCCAGATCTCCGTCGGCCAAGGCCGCGGGGCTCAGATGGGGCCTCCACATCGGAAGTGAGTACTGCCGAAGCGGAGCCAGCTGGTGCTCCAGGAATTCCCTTAGCAGCGACGCGCCGGTCAGCTTCACCGCCGCCATGCTGGCCGGTCTCAGATCCGCATCCATCTTCTCCAACACCAGCTTCGTGCGGGGGTCCGCGAGCTCCGCTCGACCCCAATCGCTGGAGCTCGTGGGTTGCTCCATGGTCAAGATCAGCCGAGGGTGGATGCGCCCAGCATCCGCCAAGACCCACTTGCTTCTGAAGCCCTCAATCCTTTTCCTGGGGTTCGAAATGGCAATGGCGCCACCGTACGCGATGAAGCTCGCGCACGCGGAAGCAGGACTGCGAGAGGTCCGGAGGTAGAAGTAGTGGCGCAGCAAGGCCACTGAGGGCTGCACCCCTACATGAGCCTCGCAGTAATAGGCGAAGATCGCTAGGAGAAGGACGGAGTTGGGGTGGAGATGCAGAGCCTGTAGCTTATAATGGCGGAGGACGGAGAAGAAGAACTCGGAGAAGGGAGGCACCAGGCCAGCAGCAATGGCGCTTACGAAGAACGAATAGAAGGTGCCCCCTTGACCCTCAGGGGTGGCGGAGCCGGCCTTGAACACCTTCGCCCCGTCGATGCCCCACGCCGACGCCATCCGGCGCAACCGGGCGAGGCTCGCCTCCGACACGTTCGGCGAGTCCAGGGCAGACGAGTACCAAGCTACGGCCGGGGACTGACGAGGCGCCATGGCTTCCTAGGTCACGCGGTCGGAGTGGATCTGGAAATTTTGGAGGAAGGAAGGAGAGGCGCAAGAAAGGGGATCTGAGCAGCAACCAGAGAAAGCAAAAAGCAAATCCTAGGCGGATGCCGCTCCTTTATCAACTCGCGCGGTTGCTAAGGCGCTCACGTCCAATCAACCGCCACGCGGCGCCCAAGGCCGCAGGCTGATAGGGCCCGCGGCGCTTCGCTCTTGCCCTTCCGCCTCCCTGCACGGCCAAGTCCGGGCGCGCCTTGGGCCCGGGGGCTACTGTCGGCGTTCTGGGAACGGGGGTCCCCAGACTTGCTTGCCTACGGCCTGCGGCGTGGCTCAAAGGGGGGCCCAGCGCGGCCCATCTTCATCAACACAGACCCAAAACCCTCGCGAGGGGCCAAGCCTCGCGGGGCGGACAACATGGAGCTTCCTCAGGCACGGCCTCACCAGGCTGGCTCGCAAGGAGGCGGAGAGATCAAGGCGGGGTACCTCACGAGGTGCCCGTGACGCAAGCCATGACGACCAAGGGCGCCAGGCGGGCGCCAGCCCGCGCAGTGTCCTCCTTTCCCCTTTGGTGCAAAGGGGGCAAGCGCAGCCGTGGAGTACCGAGGCATCAGGCAAAGGTTGCCATTTCGATGCAACAAGACCAAGACCAGGAGGACTGCAAGACGGAGGTCATCGTGGAGCCCAAGACGGCGTCACCACTAGAGCTTTGTGCAGGCAAGGACCAACTTTAGTCAGGATAAGTGTACCAGATGTTCCCCTTCAAAATGGCCAATTGTTGGCGCCCTTCCCGCTCAATATTTGGGAAGAGGCCTAGGGCCATTGCCTATAAATAGGACCAGCGACCCACAGGGAGGAGAGGTCGAGATCGAGCATCGAGGATCAAGGATCGGATCAAAATCAGAGAGAGAGAAGGGTAACTAAACTCCTCCTAGCAGTTCGTCCCCCCCAGCAAAGAACAGACCCTCGCGAGGCTGTTCTTCCTTGTATTGTTCATCATCATTAGCCCAAGAGGCAATCCACCACACCACACACTGGAGTAGGGTATTACACCACAACGGTGGCCCGAACCAGTATAAATCATGTGTTTCTTGTGCTGTTCTTTCCTTAGCTTAGATCTTAGCGAGGTGGAGGGGTGCAGGTAGGTAGGAGGCAAAATCTCCGTGCGCACCCCAGTGTTCGAACCTCAAGGGTCTGCCGGAACCTGAAATCCGACAGATATGAAGGCCAAGTTTGGGCACCCGGTGGTCTTCTCCCCGGGTTTTCGTCAAAAGGAATTCACCATGGTGGTTTCATTTAGACGTGCCTCCTTTAGGATCAATGTGCACGCGGTTAGTGTATCTCTCCTTGCCATGTTTGGGGGCTATGCCCAAGGTTTTCGTGTTCGTTTCTTGAAGGATAGGTCTTTCAAGTTCTCGGTAGCTTCAAAAGCAGTGGGTTTTGAGATCTACAATGCTGGTAATATTGTTGAGAAGGATTTTGACGTGGGTTTCAATCTTTGGAACTTTGGGGGCCCGAATTGGCAATGGGAAGAAGCTCTATACTATGCCGAGCTTGATAAAGAATGGACCCTAGTGGGTAGGTCCGGCAAGGCCATTGTTCCTCACTCCGGTGATCGCCGGAGTTATTCTGCGGTGGTCCGGGACGGTAGATCGGTTTTCGAAAGATTATCGGGACCCATTCAACAGGGCTCTAATCAAGGTCTTAATGACACTTCATTGCACGTTAATCCTGGTCAAGACAGGCCCCAGATGGAGCGCCAGGTCACGCAACGTTCTATTGCACATAATCACGTGGTTTGCCCTGCATGCGGGGCCAACGGTCACATGGCCCGTTTTTGCACCACTCCGAACCTTCCTGGGCTTTGGCCGTTTATCCCTTTTGATTCTTTCCCGAGCCCACCAGCAGAGGCTTGGGCCGAAGGTGCAGTGGAATCTTGGTTTCGTTGTATTGGGCCGGCGCTACAGACTCGGCAGGTGCCTTCATTTAAGGAGTTGGTCAAGGATTTTTTTCCCAAAATTCCAGCTGAGACCGTCACTTACCTCCTCGCCTTCCACTCCACTTTCCTTCTCTGCCACCAACTCTGCTTCTGCCTCGACAAGCTCGCCACCGCTGCCATTGCTATCAGACAGGGCTCTGGTCACCACCTCACCAGAGCCGTTGCCGATGGCCAACATTCCCATAGACCCTCAATCTTTCATTCCTCATGGATTTTAGATTCAGGTGATTAAAGGCCGCAATGGGGTTTCTCATGCGATTGTTCCTCATCGCCCGAGTCGGCACGAAGACTGGTCGATTGCCACTATCCACCCGCATCCAGATGAGGTATTTTTCCCAAATGTGCGTGAGGTTCTTGAAGAGTTTCTTGAGGGAGTTGAGCAAGTAGGCTTTAGAGAAATCCAACCCTGTCCTTTTGGAGAGGCTTATGTCAGGTTCACGCATGTTAGAGACAGAGATAGGCTCATTCAGCAGGGTCCGCATGCTTTTGGTGATGTTTTTATTTCATTTACTAAACACAATCAAGGAAGGACTTGGCGTAGGGTTCATTTCAACAGAACTTGTTGGTTGCTGTTAGTGGGGGTTCCATTTGATTTCTGTAATACTGAAGATATTGCTTCTGCGATTTCAAAGTGGGGTAAGATCATTAGTTGGGAGAAACAAGATGCTTTGAAGGGTAAGATTTTGGTCAAGGCTAGAGTAACTGACCTCGGTGATATCCCTAAGAGTATAAGATGGTATGAAGGAGAACTATTTGAGGAGGAGTCCTGGACCTGCTCTGTTGAGGTACTTCTTGAGAAAATGTTGGGGGTGGGCCTGCAGATGAGGACCCTTTTCCACCTGAGGGTGTGGACCCACACCCTATGCCACAGCATGCAAATGATTTTCCAGGCTTTCCACCACTGCCTAATCCTAACAATCAAGCTCCTAATGAAGAATGGGATGATTGGGAAGAGCAGGCAGAGCAAGAAGATCACTGGGCTTTCCCACAGCCAGCACCTGTCCTTCCTCAGCAGCCTCAAATTGAAATTCCTGCCTTGATAGAAGAAGGAGCTCCAAACAGCAGCATTACTACTACAGTTTCACTGTCTAATGGTTTGCTTTCCTTGACCCACTCTGCTAGTGAGGAGGTCAACCAAGGTGCTCAGGCCCCTCATATTGGTCAAGGGCTCCTAAACATTGCATTGGCTTATGATGCAGTTGAAGAAGAGGAGGATTTACAGGATGTACAGCCCAATGTTGAAGAGCCACAGAATGTGAACATGGTGCATGCTGAACAGACTCTGAATGTGGTTGTTGTAAAACAACAAAACCTGCAGACAGAGGGTGCTGTAACTCAACAATATATGCAGCCAGTGCCCACTCCAAGCAGGTCCTCTTCTGCCAGAGATATTGAAGCTTCTGGCTCCTCTTTGCCCATTGTTCAACAAGACAAATAGCCTGAGAATTTGAAGGAAGTCCCTGCTACTGAAAATTGTGATGTGCCCCTGGAAGTCGCTACTAATGCAACTATGGGAGATTCTATTCCTTCACATCAAGTCCATATCCTAGATATCAAGGGCAAGGCTGATGTTCCAGTACCCCACATTGGATCCTCACCTGCAGCAAACCCTAAAGGTAACTATGGGTCCTTCTCTTTGCCAGGTTCTCCTTCCTTGCTTACATTATATACATTGGCTCAAGATCATGCTTTGCAAATCATTGATGGTTCACATTTAATATCTGAAGAAGGACTGGATTTATGGATACAGCACTTTGCACCAGCAACACAAGGAGCTACACCAACTTTCAAAATAGAAATACCAGTAAGTTGGTTTAACTTCATAATTCACTTACTGTTGACACCTGACAAGTTTGGATGGACCATGCATTTGCTAAAGTCTGATGTCTAGAAATTTTTGACTGCTAATTGTGAGCATGAGGACACTTTGCTTTTTCACATACCTGATGGATGTGCAACTTCTCAGGCACCTGCATGTAAGGATTTCATCCTGGGGCTAGGCAAAGAAAATGAGGGTATTAGCCCTGCTGCTCACTCTTCCATTGGGGCTAGCAGTCCTCTTCAGCAGGTGTCCTCAAATAAAGTCCTGCCCCTTGGAGAGGCCATATCAAGGAAAAGGAGGGAGAAAGAACCTATGGTAGAAACTGAGGTAAGAAGAAGTGATAGGATTAAAAAGGATAACAATGGCTATAGAAGGAAGTCTTGTGCTACTCAGTCTTGTTTACCATGTAATGCCATACCTTCAATTATTCACAATTCAGTGGTTAAAAACCTGTCTAAATCTTTCTGCAAGGTTGCTGAGGAAGAGATACAGGAGAAGTTTACCAAGAAGCCCAAGAAGAAGGGGCAGGAAGATGTGGCTAAGGTGTCCAAGGCCACAGCAGAAGCAGCAAAGTCCAGGCCTGTGTGATGATGTGTCTACAACATCAGTCTATGATAGATAGCAGGATGGCCTGCTATCCTCTTTTGGGAATTACTTGTCTTATGTATGCAGTCAAATGTAATGCTTGCAACTGCTGCACAATGCTTGTTTGCCCTGGTAGGCACCTTTTGTATGTTATATGCACTTTGCTGCTGTGTCAGCTCTGGTATCTCCTTGTGGTAGAGACTACTATTCTATCTGATGCTATGGAAGCTTCTGGCCATCATATGTGGTTGCTTTGGTTCACCTGCTCATCTGCTTATGTCTCCTGCTGGAATGTTTCCACATGCTTTCAGTGTTTTGTCCTTTTTGTGGATCCCAATAATTTTATGGCCTGGGATTGTCATCAGGGGTGGGCCCTGCTGACTACAGTAACATCAAATTGATTGTTAATGAATAACAATACAGCATGGAATATCTTAAACTGGAATGTGAGGGGCATTAATTCCTCAGATAAGTGGTTGGCTATCAGGCAAAAAGTGGAAGAAAGTGCTGCTGGAATTGTTTGTATACAGGAAACTAAGAGAGAAAACTTTGATCTGGCCTACATTCATAAAGTATGTCCTCAAAGGTTTAATAAATTTGAGTACTTACCTTCCATTGGGGCATCAGGTGGCATACTCACTGCTTGGAATGGAGCTCTTTTCTCTGGGGAGCTAATGTTTCAAAACAAATTCTCATTATCTATTCAGTTCACATGCAGGACATCCTCCAAAAGTTGGGTCCTCACAAACATCTATGGACCTTGCAATCATGAGGATAAAACTGAGTTCATTGACTGGTTTGGTAATATTCAGATGCCTAATGATATAGATTGGATTATTATGGGGGATTTTAATTTTATCAGAACTCCTGAAGACAGAAACAGACCTGGAGGGGATGTAAATGAAATGCTCATGTTTAATGAGGCAATAAGTGAACTTGGCCTGATTGAATTACCCCTAAAAGGCAGGCAGTTTAGTTGGAGCAACATGCAAGACAACCCACTACTGGAGAAATTAGATTGGTTTTTTACCTCTGCAGCTTGGATGACCAGCTATCCTCATACCTTGGCTCTTCCCATGGCTAAACCAATTTCTGATCACCTCCCTTGCATGATTCAAATTGTCACAAATATCCCAAAGTCTAGAGTGTTCAGATTTGAAAACTATTGGCTTAACCATAGTTCTTTTAAACAGGTGGTTCAGACTGCTTGGACTATTCCAGTAGGTCATTCAGACTGTGCTAAGAAGATTACTGCAAAATTCAAGAATGTCAGAAGAGCTCTAAAGCTGTTGGCCAAAAACCTTGCCTGTCATAAGAAGCAAATTGCAGATCTAAATGACTGTATATTTCTCTGGGATATGATTGAGGAATACAGGGACCTTACTCTATTTGAAAATAATTGCAGGACCTTGCTCAAGGAGTATCTATTAACTGTGCTCAATGATCAGAAGATTTATTGGAAACAGAGAGGAAAAATTAAAGGAGTAAAGTTTGGAGATGAAAACACAAAATTCTTCCACACTAAAGCCTCTATTAATCATAGGCACAATAAGATTGCTATGCTGCTGAACAAAGATCAAGTTGAAGTAACAGATCATGATGGAAAGGCTGCAATCCTCTGGGAGGCTTTTAAAAATAGATTGGGACAATCTAATGGACACTCAATGCACTTTGACCTTAATGATCTTTATGAAAACACAGTGGACCCCCAAATCTTCATTGATCTAGAAAAGCCTTTTACCCAAGAGGAAGTTGAGGAAGTGGTCAAAAACCTTCCTACTGATAAATCACCAGGGCCAGATGGATTCAATAATGAGTTTATTAAAAATTGTTGGGATATTATTAAGACTGATGTCTTTGAGCTTATATTGGCATTTCATGCTAGGAATGTAAATCTTGAAAGCATTAACTCCTCTTTCATCACTCTAGTGCCAAAAAAAGAGGTGCCACTTTCTCCAAATGACTTCAGGCCAATTTCTTTACTAAATGGTGTTCTGAAAATCATTACAAAACTGTTGGCCAATAGACTGCAAAGAGTTATTCTACAGTTGGTGCATATTAATCAATATGGCTTTCTCAAAGATAGAGTGATCCAGGACTGCCTTGGTTGGGCATATGAATACATTCACCAGTGTCATAAATCTAAGGAGGAAATCTTAGTAATAAAACTGGATTTTGAGAAGGCTTTTGATACAATTGAGCATGATGCAATCATTGATATTTTTAGAGCTAAAGGATTTGGAGAGAAGTGGATTTCCTAGATGGAAGCTTTGTTCACAACTGCATCCTCTTCTGTATTACTCAATGGAGTTCCTGGGAAAAGAATTTACATAAGGAGGGGAGTAAGACAAGGAGACCCTTACTCTCCTTTAATTTTTGTGCTGGCTGCTGATTTGCTACAATCCATTCTTAATAAAGCCATGAGATTAAACCTGATCACTGCTCCACTGCAAGTAAACTCATGCCCTCACTTCCCAGTTGTGCAATATGCAGATGACACCTTAGTGGTTATGCAAGCTGATTCTAGGCAGTTGTTCTGCTTAAAAGCACTTCTGAATACTTTTGCCATGGCAATTGGGCTAAAAGTTAATTATGGGAAGTCCATCATGGTACCCTTGAATATTGCTGAAGACAGGGTAGAAATTTATACAAACACCTTGCAGTGTGCTAGAGGACAATTCCCATTTACCTACCTTGGTATGCCCTTGGGAATATACAAACCAAGTGTTGAGCAATGTCTCCCCCTAGTTAACGGGATTGCAAAAAGATTGGCTGGTATCTCTATCTTCATGACCCAAGCTGGAAAATTACTGTTGGTCAAGTCAGTTATGACATCTTTATCAGTCTTCTTCATGTGCTGTTTGGACATACCTGTTACAATAAAAAAGCAGATCATTAAATACTTGAGACACTGTCTTTGGAGAGGACCTGATATGGAGGATAAAAGGCCTGCCTTGGTGGCATGGACCATAGTGTGTAGACCAAAAGACCAGGGAGGCTTAGGAGTTCTAGATATCTTTACACATAATAAAACCCTGCTCATGAAAAATCTTCACAAATTCTTCAACAAACATGATATTCCCTGGGTCAACTTGATCTGGGAAACATACTATAATGATGGAAAATTACCAGGGGACAACATGATTGGATCTTTCTGGTGGAAGTCCAACTTAGCTCTCATTGATCAGTACAAAGCTATTGCTAGATGTAATGTGGGAGATGGTGTCAGTGCTTTCTTTTGGGATGATCTATGGAGCCAAGCAATACTTAAACACCAATTTCCTCACTTGTTCTCTTTTGTCAGAAACCCCCAGCTGAATATTCAACAAGTATTGCAGACTGAGTACCTGCAGGATTTATTCTTCCTCCCCTTGACAACTGAGGCCTATGAGGAATTCTTACAAATGGAAAACATTTGTATAGCCATGAGACAATCTGAGCATTTAGACTCTTTAGACACATGGAGTTACATTTGGGGGACTGGGCACTATTCCTCCATCAAAGCATATAAAGTCTTAATTGGTCACAAACAGACACCCCCACACTTCAACTGGATCTGGCAGAGTTCATGCCAACCAAAGCATAAAGTTTTCTTCTGGCAACTTCTTCATGATTGAGTCAATACCAGAAACTTACTTAGAAGGAAGAATTTTGTGTTGGAGGATTACAACTGTGCTGTTGGAGGCTGTCAACAAGAAGAAACACTGCACCATCTCTTTTGGGGATGTCCATTTGTTCAACAATGCTGGGACTTCATTTGTCCAACAAGAGCTCCAAACATGTCTGTGTTAGAAGCATTCCAAGACCTCAAAGAAAAGCTAAGGTATCCATTTTACATGGAGATAATCATTCTTGGAGCATGGGCCATTTGGATCACCAGAAACAATAAGATTTTTGAAAATATTGCACCTTCATTCCAAGGGTGGAAGTTCATATTTCTGGAGGAACTGAAGCTTCTCAAATATAGAATGAGGAAGAAGCATGAGAGACAATTTTCAGTTTGGCTTGATAGCATGTTGTGATTACTTTGTTCTTAGGCTAGTTGGTTGTTTAGTTTTTTCTTTATTTTTTTCTTTCTTCCTTTGTTTCCTAGGTTTTAGGTTTTTTAGTCTTTTTGTTTCTTGGGCTTACCTCAAGCCTTTCAGACATCTTTGTTTCTCTGAGTTATTTATTAATAAAAATTGCAGTGGGGTTTTACCCTACTGTTTATAGTCAAAAAAGCCCATGTGAAGCAGCTCGAAGGGTTGAGATGTTGTCATGATTGTCTTCGAGGGATGCTTGGCCCTTGTCATCTTTCCAGCTTCGCAGGCACCACACAGATGATCCTTCTTGAACTTGACGCCCTCGATGCCTACGACATGTTTCTTCTTCGCGAGTGTGTACAACTTCCTCATGCCAGCATGCCCTAGCCTCCGATTCCAGAGCCAGCATTCTGACGCCTTTGCTAGAACACATACGGCCAACTGTGGTCCTGCTGAGAAATCTACCATGTACAAATCGTCCTTTCGATATCCTTCAAAGACTAGAGATTTGTTAGACTCCATAAGCACAAGGCAACGATATTTGCCAAATATCACTACCATATTCAGATCACAAAGCATTGAGACAGACATTAAGTTGAAACCAAGGGATTCAACAAGCATCACTTTATCCATGTGCTGATCCTTTGAGATTGCAACTCTACCTAGACCCAATACCTTGCTTTTACCAGTGTCAGCAAATGTGATGTGACTCTTGTCAGATGGACATAAGGTTGAGTCCATGAGAAGACTTCGATCACCAGTCATGTGGTTAGTGCATCCACTGTCCATAATCCATTCAGAAGCCTTTGGTATCGTACCCTACAGTGCAGTTAGGGGGATAGGCTTCACCAAGGTAAATGTGAAGCATAAACATTTGACGAACAAGCATATTGTCAAAGTTCAGATCCTGGTTAGGGCAGATCGGATGACTGTCATGAAAACCAGGAACAAAATACATAGTAAGACCATTCAGGCATTTTATCTTGCGCCCTACAAGATGTTTTAGGTCCCCAGCATAAGCATCAGACACCTTTGATTTCCGGCTAGAGACCCTTCCCTGCAAAAAAAGTTAAGTTTTCTTAACCACCCACATTTTCAGGGGTGGCTTCGAAGCAATGAGTCTAAGTGCAGCATCTGAGAACTTTGGCTTTGGAGCCCTAGCAAATAGTCTTGCAGGAGGTGAATAATACTCATAAGAATAAGCAGAGTAGTTTTTGGTCTTATGAACATGACGGTTTGATGAAACACGCTCATATTCATAGGCCTGAGTATGGTTTCCCTGCAAAACATTGGTGTTAGGGTGACTCTGGTGAGTCCTCTGTCTGTATGAAGCATTTGGACCATATGAAGCCTTTGGTCTGGGGTTTGTCTTCTTCCCAGGTGGTGTCATGATCACATTCACCTGAAGATTCTCAAGACAACTTTTGGGTACCCATATCTTCTTCAAAGGGGGTCCATTCCTGCAGTTATTACCAATATACCTGGCAAACACTTCACCATTCTGATTCTTAAACAGTTTATAGTTTGCATCAAAGGATTCATCAATGATAATCGGGTTAGCACAAGTGAAGCCAGATAAGGTAGATGGATCCACTGAAGGTCCCTTTGCAGCAACCCATGTGGTTTTGGGGTACTGCTTGGGCTTCCAGTAAGAACCATCAACATTCATTTTCCTCTCGAACCCTACACCCTCTTTCCTAGGGTTTTGGTTCAGAATTTGTTTCTTGAGGACATCACATAGTGTCTGATGCCCTTTGAGACTTTTGTACATTCCTGTCTCAAGCAATGTCTTCAACCTGGCATTCTCATCAGCAATAGTAGTGGTAACCTCAGCAGAGGGGTTAGTTACCACATCAGCAGTTGAAGATATTGCAACAGTAGTAGCAGTAGAACATCCAGCAACAGAAGCAACATTATCACGCTCAAGACATTTGAGACATGGTGGTTCCAATCTCCTGAGCAGGACTGATCTGTTGAGCGCGGAGTGACTTGTTCTCCTTTTGAAGATCTTCATGAGCCGATCTCAAGTTCTCAAGCTCTTGATTCCTTTGAAGATAATCATAGGAGAGCTTTTCATGAGTAGTTGAGAACGTTTCATGACGACTTTCAAGTTCTTCGTACTTAACATGAAGATTTTTTATGTCTTCAATTAAGGACTGAGATCGGGTCATTTCCGCGTCCAACGGGTCATCGCTTTTGTCTAACAGTTTTTGAATATGTTCCATGGCATTCTATTGTTCAGTTGCAATTTTAGCAAGTGTTCTGTAGCTAGGTTTAGATTCACATTCAGAGTCATCTTCACTTGATGTTTGAAAGTAAGCATCGCGTGAGTTTACCTTGGCACCACATGCCATGAAGCAGTAGGTGGGTGCAGAGTCATCCTCATCGTTAGCATCAACGTTGGTGATGAGACCATTGTCTTCAGTGTTGAAGATGGACTTGGCGATGTATGCTAAAGCTAGAGCCAGGCTTGCCACGCCTGAATCAGATTCCACTTCAGACTCCACCTCCACCTCCTCAGATGCAGACTCCTCCTCTGAATCCATCTCCTTGCCAACAAATGCACGAGCCTTGCTGGATGAGCTCTTCTTGTGTGATGAAGACTTCGACGAAGACTTGGAAGAAGAATTTGTGGATTTCTTCTTGTTGTTGTTCTCATTGTCCCATTGAGGACATTCAGAGATGTAGTGACCAGGTTTCTTGCACTTGTGGCACGTTCTCTTCTTGTAGTCACGAGAGGAAGCTTCATCATTTCTTGAGATGGATCTCGAAGACTGTCTGAAGCCTTTCTTCTTGGTGAACCTCTCGAACTTCTTCACTAGCATGGCAAGTTCCTTGCCAATGTCTTCAGGATCCTCAGAACTGCAGCCAGATTCTTCTTTGGATGAGGAAACAGCCTTTGCCTTCAAAGCACGAGTTCAGCCATAGTTGGGACCATAGATATCTCTTTTCTCAGATAACTGGAACTCATGTGTGTTGAGCCTCTCAAGTATGTCAGACGGATCGAGAGTCTTGAAGTCAGGGCGTTCTTGAATCATCAGGGTCAGGGTGTCAAATGAGCTGTCGAGTGATCTCAAGAGTGTCTTGACGATTTCATGCTTGGTGACCTCAGTGGCGCCGAGTGCATGAAGCTCATTTATGATGTCAGTGAGGCGATCAAACGTCAGCTGAACATTCTCATTGTCATTTCTCTTGAAGCGGTTGAAGAGGTTGCTAAGAACACTGATCATTGAGTCTCTCTGGGTTGAGACGCCTTCGTTGACCTTGGAGAGCCAGTCCCAGACTAGCTTCGCAGTTTCCAGAGCACTCACACGACCATACTGTCCTTTGGTCAGATGACCACAGATGATGTTCTTGGCAGTAGAATCCAGTTGAATGAACTTCTTGACATCAGTAGGTGTGACACCTTCATCGGCCTTGGGAACGCCATTCTTGACGACATACAGAGGTCGACATCAATGGCTTCAAGATGCATGCACATCTTATTCTTCTAGTAGGGGTAATCAGTGCCATCGAAGACAGGGCACGCAGCAGAGACTTTGATTATCCCTGCAGTCGACATAGCTAAAACTCCAGGTGGTTAAACCGAATCACACAGAATAAGGGAGCACCTTGCTCTGATACCAATTGAAAGTGCTAGTTATCGACTAGAGGGAGGGTGAATAGATGATTTTTATGGAAGTCTTCAAAACACGGGTGCTTTGAAGACAAACTGTAGAAATGAACCTATTGATATGTAGTGGAAGGTAGACTACACTAGACAAGCCATAGTCAAGTAAGCAATGAAGAGAAAGCACGAAGACTATCAGCGGCTAGGTAGTATGGATCAGGATGGAACATAGTATGAAGCCAAACAATAACAGTCTTCACACAATGAAGTCAATCAGATCATGCAAGCAGGCAATGACTTCACGAAGACAAACTATAAGTAAAGAGAGGTAAAGGATAGAACCAGTTGCTTGGTGAGGATAAGGATTTGTTGGACCAGTTCCAGTTGCTGTGACAACTATACGTCTGGTTAGGGAGGCTGAGATTCAACTCAGAAGACCGCGTCTTCACCTTATTCCCCTTGAGCTAAGGACACACAGTCCTCGCCCAATCACTCTGGTAAGTCTTCAAGGTAGACTTCCAAACCTTCACAGACTTTGTTCATCGGCAATCCACAATGACTCTTGGATGCTCAAAACGCGATGCCTAACCGGATGGAGGATTCACAGTCCTCAAGTGTAACAAGTCTTCAGGTCACGCAGACATAAATACTTCAGTGATGCCTAACACTCTTTGGCTCTGGGTGTTTAGGGCTTTGTCCTCGCAAGGATTTCTCTCTCAAATGCTTCAGAGGTGGGTTGCTCTCAAACGACAAAAGCCGTGCACTAACTCTGAGCAGCCACCAATTTATGGTGTAGGGGTGGGCTATTTATAGCCAGGAGGCAACCCGACCTGATTTGTCTGAAATGACCCTGGGTCACTAAGGAACTGACATGTGTCCAACGGTCAGATTTCAAACACACGCGGCAGCTTGACTTGGGCTACAAGTAAAGCTGACTCATCTAGCTCTGGATAAGATTTACTCTCATTGTCTTCGCTCGAAGACATAGGATTTGGTTGAGCATCACTTTAGTCATTCTGACTTTGTTCACTTGGACCCCACTTAACAGTACGGTGGTTCCTATGACTCAACAAAGAAGAAAAGGAAACTACGAAACAACTGTAACATCCCAAAATTCTAAATTTTGGAATGTTATATAAATAGATAGATTTGATTGATCGCTTGATTGATTGATTGAAATTGAGTGAAATTCGAAACCTTTTGAAAGTTAAATGATAGGGAATAAAAGGACTTTCCCAAACTTTCATTTTCATTTTGATCTCCGTGATTCAAATTCTTTTCAAATACAAAACCTTAGAGAAAAGATGACATGACTTCTTCCATTTAATTAAATGAAAAGGGTATTTGAAAATATTTGAATTTTATTTGGAAATATTTTCAAATTCAGAAACTTCAAGCGACTTAATGATTTTCATGAGAGAAGATAAAATGACTTCTTCAAAACATATGAAATATGAGTTGAGAGTTTAAAAGGATCAAATTTAAAGTCCTTTTGGAAATTATTTTCAATTTGGAGTTATTTGGATTTTTTTCAAATTATTTTTCTCCAGAAATAAAATATATGGAAAATAGGGTAACATGATTCCCTACATCATAAAATTGGAGAGAAATATTTTTGAAATTATTTTTATTGGATTTTAGTAGGGCAGTGGCACTCTTTGAATTATTTGAATTTTTCTCGAAATTATATGACTTGAAAAAAATGTTCATCTTGTAGAAAATATTTTTCTTAAAATTTTGATATATAATATGCCTATATAAATTTTTTATTTTATTTTTCTTTATTCAGGTTATCCTTCTGTTTCTATTTTTTTTTAAACTGTACGTGCGGCCCGCCCTTAAATGTTGCGCACGTGCGCATGATAGTAACAGCAGGGGTCCTATCTTTTTTTTCCTATATGGGCCAGGCCCAGCCGGCCATATTCCTTCCCCATATTTTTTTCTTTTCATAATTTTTTTCTCTCTTTTCTTTTCAATTGCTCAAAAAAAATTGCGGTGTGCGCGGCCGGCCGAACCGCCTAAAGGCCTTTTGGCCATGGTGCACCTCCTTTCTCTGTTTCGTATATTTTCGTCTGTGTTTAGTCCCACATTGTTTAGCCTCTGACCCTTAAACATTTTTTCCACCTATAAATATAGACCCATAGAGCCTTCAAAAATCATCTGATTCGGGTTAAATCAATATTTTGGTTTAACTAGATTCATTTAAGAAAAATATATTTCTCCTCTCCAGCGCGACTTCTAGAAATTGTCTCTTCTCTCCAAAATCGTCTTTTCTCTGCCTTATAAAGATATTTTTTTTGTTTTTTTATACTTCCGTAGTTTATTATTTCTAGACTAGTACGATAAAATAATTAGATTACCAATTAGTCTCTATATTTATACATTAGACCTAAAATTCTTTTAGCCGTAGCTATTTTTCTTTCGTAAAACAGCTTGGCCCTGATTTTTTAAATAGCCATACATTTTTACTCGTTCATCCAAATTAGATGAAACCAACGCCCACTTCTTTGTTACGATCTCCTCTATCCAGTAAAACAACTTAAACATAACTTGAGTTTTATAACTCCGATTTAGTTGATTCGTTTTGCAAATCGAAGCTCTTGACTTAAACTTTCTGATAAGGCCAAATTCACATAATTTTGGTACTGTTAGAAAAAAAATTATGTTGCAAGAGTTATTTGTTGGTTTTGATGTTTTACGAACTGTCTTCTTCGTTCTTCCCGATCTTTTGAGTGATTGCTTATGTGTGGTTACTATTGCTTGCTCACGATTGATTGAACGGAGTGTGACGAGTAGAACTATCAAGAGTTATGAGTGCGAATCATCTTCATCAACAGTACAAGGCAAGTTCACACTTTGATCATATCCCTTCCATACCCAGTTTTTATGCATTAGTTTCACCCTCAAACATTGCATGAGTAGGATTGATAACATGTGGGTATTGGGAAGTAGTTGATGAGGTAGAACCTATTGTCCTTTATATCAAACCCTTGGGAGTTACTTCTACGTTATGCTTATACTACTATGCTATCCTCGTAGACGTGGATTGGGTTTGAGTGTATCCATGACAGATGTGAGATTGTTAATTAATGGTTCAACTTAAGGTGGTTACTTTAATACACATCTGGGTGGATTGGTTGGGGCACCTGGAGAACCCAGTGCTTGCCCAAGGGGATCCCGGAGGACCCGTGTGATCACCCTATGGAATGCCACCCAGGCTCAAAGAGATCACAAGATTATTCATGCTAGAAACTTCCGTGTGCAGCCACAAGCTATTATGGGCTCTAGCATAGTTGAGTAAGTTGCGTGAAGCTCTTGAAGAGATAGACTAGCAGGTAGTTGGGTTGTAGGTGGTATAGTCTATCCGGAGTAGAGAGTTAATGCTTCTGAAAGACTGTGTCTCGATCATCTGTTTCTCAAACATCATGTAGTATGATAAATCCAACGGAGGAGATCGAGTCTTGTGGGAAAAAGTGCACAAACATCTACAGAGTGTATAAACTAATCATGGTTAGCCGTGTCCCCGGTTAAGGACATCTTGAGTCTCTGGTACTTGGATTATCATATTGATCTCATCATGTTACTTAAATAATTTGTTGGGTTATTGATGTTAATTTGAGATTGAGTTGGAGGAACCTTCTCAATATTTTTCAATCAACTTTGTAGTTAAATAAATCATATTCCTTTGTTGTAGGGAAAAATTGGCTTTTCGCAAAAACATTATAACCCTAGAGCTTTTCCACCAGCCAAATATGCATGTAGTGATAGCTATTATTCATCATTATCCTCTGGTGTGAATTTGCCAGTACATTCAATATACTGACCCTTTGTGGCTGCAACGTCTCATGTTGTAGGACTTCTTACGATGAGTAAGTGATACGTTAGGGTTATGATTTCTACACTCAACTTTGTCATTGGTGTTGATGGGAATCCACAACCTTGTTGTTACTTCCGCTATTTGGATTGAGGTAATAGTATTTACGTTATGTCATACATGTGATTTACCTCTGTTATAAATCCTCGAGTAATGTGTGTGTCAGCATACCGATCCAGGGATGACACTTAAGCGCAGAGACTTGACCGTCTGAGGTCGGGTCGCTACAAGATGGTATCAGAGCACATGTTGACTGTAGGACGTGACCCCTAGAAACTGGAAAACCCATAGGAAAGATTTTCTCTATAACTTTCTTTTCAAAAAAGATCTTTTACCTCTCCTCTCTTCTGAGCTTATTCAAATATTCCCTTTAGTGATACCATACCCCTTTCCCCTTTTGACCACACAAAGATTCAACTGATGAGACCACTCCAAGAAGTACAAGATATCGGACAACTGAGACCATTTGGAATGAAGAGGATTTTACCATATATTATAATAATGGAAACTACAACGGTTGAAGACTCCGAAGACTAGGAGAATTGAAGGCCCTGTAGAATTTTCCAGATTTGTATGACCCAGGAAGGCACCCCTTATGGAACTTGGCAGACTAAGGAAGCTATCAATACCCGAGATCAAGGTGTATCGGAGAAAGACCGGAACATGGAGCATGAGAACTCAAAGTTTTGTCAAGAAAACCCTAAGGCGGGAGATATCAACTATGGAAGATAGCTCATGGCAATGACAAGGGCAGAAACACGGTTATCCGTGATGTCATCGCCACTGATACTATGGTCACCGAGCTGAGCTAAGCATGCATTTCTTTGAAAGGATTGGATGGTAGAAGGTTGCTGGAGCATCTATCAGCAAAAGATGAAGTTTTAACCTTAGCCGATGTATCACCAGGATCTAGAGTATTACATCAAGAATTTTAAGATGGACCTTCAGGGAGCCGTATTTGACAAGGAAGCATTTCGTGAAGAACTTAGGACCCAGAAGATGAAAGTAGCCAAGCTGGATAAGCAAAACCTCGAGATACCGGAGATTCGTCAGGAACTGAAGGACAGTAGGACCATGGTTCATGCGAAGGATGTTGAAACCAGAAGTTTGGAACGCAACTCCGGAATATTAAAGGACGTCACGAGAGACTTCGCGTCAACAGGAATGATCTGGCAAAAGAACTTGAGAAGGATAAGCACGATCGAAAGAAGCCATTGGAGACATGAACAAGAATCGTAGAGCTTGATTACTTTGAAGATTTATTGACCTTTAGAAGACCCAACCACTGTTATATGCATACGTTAGATGCGACGTTTGTGAGCTGTCATTTGTTTGATGTTTTTCCGACAGCCACAGATAAAATCTGTCTTTTCAAAACCATTGTTTGTATTGTGTGCATCCCTCTCCCTCTCTCTCATCTCACCCCAAAACCCATGGACCCAATAGAGGATGAATGGAGATGAACTCATATTTTCTGGACCGATGATTCAATTGGAGATAGACCGATGGATTCAGAACATGGAAGATCATATGAAGAATAACACTATAGCCGGAAAGGATATGGCCCAACATGCTCTTCAGTGCTTTGAAAGAGGTGATGCTACTTGGTAGCGGATGTACCAAACCATGAATGGGTGGCAAGGAGTAACCACTTGGAAAAAATTAAGTTGACTCTACAAAGATCTCATCTTGTGTCCCAGAAGTTGAAGCCTTATGGAAAGGATATGAAGAAACGTTGTGCATGCAAGATTTGTGGGTAAATAGGACACACCCATATAGAACACAAGGATGAATGCCCTAATTGTGAAGGAAGTCACCCAGTTGAAGAATGCCCAACTAGGCAGATTACTTGTTTCTTGTGTGAAGGGACTACCCACTATCCTGCTCAGTGTCACATTTACCCCATGGTATGAAGAA
Organism: Triticum urartu; assembly: GCF_003073215.2. Taxonomy (NCBI): domain Eukaryota; kingdom Viridiplantae; phylum Streptophyta; class Magnoliopsida; order Poales; family Poaceae; genus Triticum; species Triticum urartu. Next base: position 571,933,396 of record NC_053023.1, on the reverse strand, counting down.
CCGTACAGCAGAAGAAAGAAGTAAAGAAAGGAGCCCTTGTGGAAATTTTAGAAGAACCCGTGATGAAGGAAGATGCCGGGGGACACACCCAAAGAAGAACCAATTAAACCCTGCACCAAGTCATGCTATTCATGTGGAGAAGAAGGACACATCTCCCAGAATTGTATGAATGGGGATCTAGTAGAATTCCCGACGGAGGAAGTAGAGTATGACCCACAAGAAATAGAAGCCATGATTGGCATGGAAAGGTCCAGGAAGAGAAGTAGATTGGATTCCAGGAAGGACCTGAGTCATATCACCTGTTACAGGTGCAAGGAGTCAGGGCACTACCTCAGTAGTTGCCCAAAAAAGGAAACCTCGAGACTTGTCAGAAGTAATATGTTTTCGTTTTAATGAAGCAGGGCACCTTGCCAGAGATTGTCCCAAAGAGAAGGAGACTCGTGACAAATAGTTGAGTCTGTGAGAAGTATAGTAGTAGAAGTGAGAACATTTTATTTTATATTGAGGTGTTGAGTTGAGGCATGTAATGAAAAAGCAAGAGATTGTAATCATTGGAGAATCAATAAAGTTAGCATCGTTGGTAAAGATTTGGATTTTATGAGTTGTTACTCTATGAAGAAGGATTTTGACCATTTTTTAGGATATGAGAAATATGGTCTATGTAAGATTTGTGCATTTTAAGGGTGGTAGTACCCTGTGAGGACACTTGACCTCTGGAAAGGATTATGATATTCCATAGAGTGGACTTTGGACAAAATAAGTACGAGTTTTATCTCGATATGTGGGATATCCCAAGAGTATGAAGGGATGAAGTATTATTGGAATATAAAGGCGGTATAATGTTGGTAATATGGAGCAATTGTAACGTTGTGATGAGTCTGAGTAATCACACCTTAGTTTGGTGCCAATAGAAGGAAGGGAGACACTACAATTGGAAGGATTGAAGAAATGCTAGGAAGCTGGATGTTGGAATAATGATCAGTTGCCTGATGATGATTTCAAGGTTTGCAAGTGATGAGATGGGCCATAACCCACAAGCCCCAGGACCTGACAAGAAGCAAGCACACCCTTTCTGAAGGAAAAAACCATGGAAGAAGTTACGATTTTAGCAACAGACGATTTTATAGGAGTTTACGCAAAACCTGAGAGTTGTGAAGGAACATAGATGTTTGTTTGGCTTGCAGAATCAATGGATTTATCCGAACTTGGTTCGTCGACAAGAGAAATTCTGCAATGCTTGAGAGGATGACCGAGTGTTAGAATGCGAGATTCGCTAAACCATGTACAAGGTAATGATTTGGGTGCGGGATGGATTGATCACCATACCGACTTACTCTTATTATTCGCCTTGCTATATGGGATGGTAAATCTGAGTGACTTACCTATAGTAGAGAGATGACGATATTAAGCCTTGTTTAAACCTTAGAATGGTATAATCATTTTCCCTTGTACAAGGTAGTTGTTGCCAATCGTAGGACATACGGTGAGAATGAAGCCTAGACCCATTTCCTGCAGGAGAAGCCATAAATGGTTGACCACCATGAGATATCGATAGTTGTTTCGTATTGGCGCCAGACCCGTCAGCTAAGAAGACCCAGTCACAGAAGAACCTTACCAAGATGAAAGACAGAAGAATTGAGGAAAATGTTATGCCGCTACCGGAAGAGCCCAGAGAAGGAATTTTCCCGAAAATCTAAGAAGACCGACACTGCCAACAATAAGGATGGAGTATAAGAGTCTTGTTGGAACCGTAACCATGCTTCTAAGGGTGGTAGCACCCCAGACCCCCTCTGATGATCAATGGATTTTGAGAAGACCCCAAACCTAACCTATTTCTTTCTAGCCTCTCCGAATCTCGAGGACGAGATTCCTTTTAAGGGTGGTAGGTTCGTAACATCCCAAAAATTTAAATTTTGGAATGTTATATAAATAGATAGATTTGATTGACTGCTTGATTGATTGACTGAAATTGAGTAAAATTCGAAACCTTTTGAAAGTTAAATGAGAGGAATAAAAGGACTTCCCCAAACTTCCATTTTCATTTTGATCTCCGTGATTCAAATTCTTTTCAAATACAAAACCTTAGAGAGAAGATGACATGACTTCTTCCATTTAATTAAATGAAAAGGGTATTTGAAAATATTTGAATTTTATTTGGAAATATTTTCAAATTTAGAAACTTCAAGCGACTCAATGATTTTCATGAAAGAAGATAAAATGACTTCTTCAAAACATATGAAATATGAGTTGGGAGTTTAAAAGGATCAAATTTAAAGTCCTTTTGGAAATTATTTTCAGTTTGGAGTTATTTGGATTTTTTTTCAAATTATTTTTCTCCAGAAATAAAATATATGGAAAATAGGGTAACATGATTCCCTACATCATAAAATTGGAGAGAAATATTTTTGAAATTATTTTGGTATTTCTAAAATGATTTTTATTGGATTTTAGTAGGGCAGTGGCACTCTTTGAATTATTTGAATTATTCTCGATTTTATATGACTTGAAAAAAATGTTCATGTTGTAGAAAATATTTTTCTGAAAATTTTGATATATAATATGCCTATATAAAATTTTTATTTTATTTTTCTTTATTCAGACTATCCTTCTGTTTATATTTTAATAAAAAAATTGTACGTGCGGCCCGTCCCTAAATGTTACGCACGTGCGCATCATAATACCAGTGGGCGTCCTATCTTTTTTTTCCCTATATGGGCCAGGCCCAGCCGGCCATATTCCTTCCTCATATTTTTTTCTTTTCATAGTTTTTTTCTCTCTTTTCTTTTCAATTGCTCAAAAAAAATTGCGGTGTGCGCGGCCGGCCGAACCGCCTAAAGGCCTTTTGGCCCATGGCGCACCTCCTCTCTTTGTTTCGTATATTTTTGTCTACGTTTAGTCCCACATTGCATAGCCTCTGACCCTTAAACCTCTTTTCTACCTATAAATATAGACACATAGAGTCTTCAAAAAGCATTTGATTCAGGTTAAATTAATATTTTGGTTTGACTAGATTCATTTACGAAAAATATATTTCTCCTCTCCGGCGCGACTTCTGAAAATTGTCTCTTCTCTCCAAAGTCGTCTTTTCTCTGCCTTATAAAGGTATCCTTTTTTTATACTTCCGTAGTTTATTATTTCTAGACTAGTACGATAAAATAATTAGATTACCAATTAGTCTCTGTATTTATGCATTAGACCTAAAATTCTTTTAGCCATAGCTATTTTTCTTTCGTAAAACAGTTTGGCCCTAATTTTTTAAATAGCCTTCTTCGTTAAGATCTCCTCTATCCAGTAAAACAACTTAAACATGTTTTTGAAAGTTCTAAAATTTGAATTCAAACAAATTTGTATTCAAACTTTTTTTGTTCATAACTTGAGTTTTATAACTCTGATTTAGTTGATTCTTTTTGCAGATCGAAGCTCTTGATTTAAACTTTATGATAAGGCCAAATTCAGATAATTTTGGTATTGTTAAAAATTGTTTTATGTTGCAAGAGTTATTTGTTGGTTTTGATGTTTTCCGAACTATCTTCTTCGTTCTTCCCGATCTTTTGAGTGATTGCTTATGTGTGGTTACTATTGCTTGCTCACGATAGATTGAACGGAGTGTGACGAGTAGAACTATCAAGAGTTATGAGTGCGAATCATCTTCATCAACAGTACAAGGCAAGTTCACACTTTGATCATATCCCTTTCATACCCATTTTTTATGCATTAGTTTCACCCTCAAACATTGCATGAGTAGGATTGATAACATGTGGGTATTGGGAAGTAGTTGATGAGGTAGAACCTATTGTCCTTTATATCAAACCCTTGGGAGTTACTTCTACGTTATGCTTATACTACTATGCTATCCTCGTAGACGTGGATTGGGTTTGAGTGTATCCATGACAGATGTGAGATTGTTAATTAATGGTTCAACTTAAGGTGGTTACTTTAATACACATCTGGGTGGATTGGTTGGAGCACCTGGAGAACCTAGTGCTTGCCCAAGGGGATCCCGAGGACCCGTGTGATCAAAATACCACCTAGGCTCAAAGGGATCACAAGATTATTCATGCTAGGAACTTCCGTGTGCAGCCACAAGTTATTATAGACTCTAGCATAGTTGAGTAAGTTGCATGAAGCTCTTGAAGAGATAGACCAGCAGGTAGTTGGGTTGTATGTGGTATAGTCTATCCGGAGTAGAGAGTTAATGCTTCTGAAAGACTGTGTCTCGGTCATCCGTTTCTCAAACATCATGTAGTGCGAGAAATCCAACGGAGAAGATCGAGTCTTGTGGGGAAAAGTACGCAAACCTCCGCAAAGTGTATAAACTAATCATGGTTAGCCGTGTCCCCGGTTAAGGACATCTTGAGTCTTTGTTACTTGGATTATCATATTGATCTCATAACGTTACTTAAATAATTTGTTGGGTTATTGATGTTAATTTGAGATTGAGTTGGAGGAACCTTCTCAATATTTTCAACCAACTTTGTAGTTAAATAAATTATATTCCTTTGTTGTAGAAAAAATTGGCTTTTCGCAAAAACATTATAACCCTAGAGCTTTTCCACTAGCCAAATATGCATGTAGTGATAGCTATTATTCATCATTATCCTCTGGTGTGAATTTGCCAGTACATTCAATGTACTGACCCTTTGTGGCTGCAACGTCTCATGTTGCAGGACTTCTTACGACGAGTAAGTCATACGTTAGGATTACGATTTCTACACTCAACTTTGTCGTTGGTGTTGATGGGAATCTACAACCTTGTTCTTACTTCCGCTATTTGGATTGAGGTAATAGTATTTACGTTATTTCATACATGTCATTTACCTCTGTTATAAATCCTCGAGTACTGTGTGTGTCAGCATACCGATCCAAGGATGACACTTAAGCACAGAGACTTGACCGTTTGAGGTCGGGTCGCTACAACAAATATGTCTTCGTGCTCCATAGTCTTCATACGATGTCTTCTCATGTCATAGTCTTCAATGTGAATCTCTTCACAGACCACCATTGTCTTCAATGTCTTCAAACATTTTTGGGGGTCATCTCTGATAGGTAAACCGAATCAATGAGTGACTACTACATGTGTTATCCTACAATTCTCACAAACACATTAGTCCCTCAACCAAGTTTGTTGTCAATACTTCAAAACCAACTAGGAGTGGCACTAGATGCACTTACAGAGGTGAGCATACCAACAAACTTGAATATCCGCCCTGGCTTTGCCTATTATCATTATTCTCACATCCATCACTTTTTACTTTTTAGATGGGGGTAGAGATATATTGCCCCCGGGCCCTACATAGAACCGATGCACAAAGCCACAAAAAAGTGCCCAATTTTGGTTAGGTAGTCACAAAGACGGGGTTACCCATGCTAATATCTATTGTTAATCTTTATATGTACTTTGTAGTCTATCCTTGCTAAGTTACTCATGTAACCTGGGTTTCAAGAAGTGGTTGCTATTTTGATTGATATAATCTTAGATTTGTTGCAGACATCTGGTTGTCCAGGGTGGTCCAGCCGTTGCCTGAGAGTATGACGATGCTCTTCAACCCATGACCAATGCTTTCATTAAAATGGATCTACTAAACCACCCTCACTTGGGCGGCTTTAATTGGTACTGTCAGTTGCTTAACAAAGAATACCAGGGTCTCCGCACTAGAGGTCTTGTGTGAGGATGAGGGTGAGTCTTCTTCTCATGTTAAAATAGTGTGGTCCATATGTACCCGTCCTTCTTATTTATGTGGCTTCAGGGTGTGTTTACACTAGTTGTAGGCACTTTCGGTAAGTTAGATGGTATGTAAAACCTTTGTTTGCAAAGAGAGGTTTGATGCTTGAATCCATTGCTATGGTCATGTCATTTATTTTGATGACTGTGATGACATCAAAACAAATGATATGACTTTTGCAATGATTCTGAGCACCGAACCCCTCTTTGCAACAATGGGCCTTTCATATCGTCCAATGGCGAAAGAATTTACAACAACTGTATTCACTTGCTCGAGGCACGTAAATAAGAAGGTTAAGCAACGTGTAGTGTAGATGACACCGTTTTCATCGTGAGAGGAAGACTCGCCCTCGTCACATCATCCTCGTAGGGGGGCTCCCATGAGGGTGTTCTAGTGGACCCATTTTATAATAATCAAAGCAAAGCAATAGCCAAGAATGTGACATCACGTGTGATCCTTTTTCATGGATCATCTGTTGATAGCGAGTGAATGCCTTTCAATATCACCGTCGCTTACCGCCGGCAAATCAAATCAGGAAATCATCACGGCCCTTCCCTTTCCCTTCCACTTCCTCTTCCTCTCGGAGATTCCCACTGATGAACTCCGGCGTCTGTGTCTGCAGAACGCCCCGATTTTTCGACGACACGAGCGTTTCTTCTCGTAGTGTAGAAACAAGTTGCAAGTCGACGAACTGTCGAAGTCAAACCAAACACCGCGAACTTGGGTAAAGCCATCGAACACTTCGCCTCGTGCTCAGCTACTGTGCTAGCCAGTCTGCTCACCAAGCAAATATACGCGTCTCGTGCTCGTCGGCCTCTGCCGGCGGCCAACCGCCCGGTCGCCGCGGCTCTCATTCCTGCCGCGCGGTTCCCGGTGGCTTCGCCGCAGATCCCCAAGAAGCCTCAGAAGAAATTGCCCCTCGAGGGCTGCTGTTCCTATGATGGATCCCGAGGCCAAGGAGGGCGGGCCACTCCAAGAAGCTGGCGGCGCCGGCGCCGACGGTGGTCCCCGCTCCGGCAGCGCCGAATGCGGCGTCGCCTCCCCCTTCCGCTGGCTGCGGCGGCTCTCCCGCGAGCTGCACTGGAGCTTCGTGCTCGCCGTCTTCGCCGTCTACGGGGCCTGCCAGGGCGTGGGCAACGCCGTCGGGGTGGTCGCCGCCGCGTACTACAGCAAGGACGTGCTGCGCCTCCAGCCGTCCGCGGCGCAGTTCTACCAGGGCATCGTCGACTCGCCGTGGGTCGTCAAGCCCATCTGGGGCCTGCTCACCGACGTCGTGCCCGTCGCCGGGTACCGCCGCCGCCCCTACTTCCTTCTTGCAGGTGAAAAATATTTGGGGATCACTTCTTGATTCCATCACACACACACACACACACACACACACACACTGACACACACACACACACACAAATAGGCAGACTCGACATCATTTTCATGGTTGGTATCCTGATGCTCAGTTCTCTGATGTTAATGCAGGCGTGATTGGCGCCACGTCTATGCTTATGATCTCCCTGCAAAGCAATTTGGGGCTCATACCGGCGGTCCTAGCCCTGACGGTGCAGAGCGCAGGCGCGGCGATAGCTGACGTGACGCTGGACGCCCTGGTTGCGCAGAACAGCATAACACACCCGCCGCTGGCGGCCGACATGCAGAGCTTGTGTGGGTTTTGCTCCTCATTTGGCTCATTGATTGGGTACTCCATCAGCGGCCTTCTTGTCCACTCCATGGGCGCCCAGGTCTGTTGGGTCTCCTGTTAAGCTAATATGCTATCAATCCTTGTTCCTCACATGCCGCGACATGCGAATTCGATGTTCTCGGCGAATGATATGCCTTGTGCTTGATGTTTGAAGGGGGCTCTTGGCTTGTTGAGCATCCCCTCAGCACTGGTGTTCTCAGCTGGGATTCTCCTGAAGGAGAGCCGAGTGACAAACTTCAGTTACAAGCAGGTCAGACAGCAGACTCAACCTTTTTGTTGGGTTGTCTTTGCACACTAATGACATTTAAGGCCTTTGCTAAATCAGGTTCATAAGAAGTTCTACAAAGCAATTCAGACAATGGGGACAACACTGAAGTGCCCTGAAGTCTGGCGCCCATGTTTGTACATATATGTTTCGCTCAATCTAAGCCTGGACATCCAAGGAGGAATGTTCTACTGGTACACAGATCGACTAACTGGACCAGGATTTTCTGAGGTGTGCACATATCATCATCACTGACTAGGAATCTAAAAGATAAAAACATGGCATCAATGGTTAAATCTCTATAGGCAGGTGGTGTTTCATACAGATGCCTGGCGCCCTGGCCACTTTGATGCAACATAATTTATTTATTTATTTATTAATGGTTAAATCTCTATAGGCAGGTGGTGTTTCTGTTAGAAGCCAATCTGGTTATCTGGCCAGAACTCTCTGGCTGGAAGACAGCTAGATGCCACTTTGATGCAACATAATTTATTTATGCAGCTTCCATAAGTAGATGAACATGGTATTTGTGCACTACCTTAATATTGCTAAAGCAATGTACATTCAAATTCGACTAATAAGCTTCTGAAGATGGCCTCTGCCAATCTGCTCAAATGTTCCAAAATAGCAGTCTCAATCAGATCCTAACCCTTTACCGTGTAATATATGATAAAAAATTGCATGGATGTGCTATATAGGCTACATCGAGATTTATGATACTCATTTGTTGCCGGAGAAACTTACAGAACATTTGCATTGTGACAGGAATTTGTCGGTGTGATCTATGCAGTCGGTGCAGTGGGTTCACTACTCGGAGTTGTGCTATACCAAAGTGCTCTGAAGGACTACAATTTCCGCAGCATGCTTTTATGGGGTCAGGTGCTGTCAAGCCTGACAGGAATGCTTGACCTAGCGCTAGTGACCCGACTAAACACGAAAATCGGCATACCAGACTACGTTTTCGCTGTGATCGACTGCGGCGTTTCTGTGATGATAGGCAAACTCCAGTGGATGCCGGTTCTAGTGCTTTGCTCCAAGCTTTGCCCTCCGGGCATCAAAGGAACCTTTTATGCGCTGCTCATGTCTATACAAAATGTGGGGCTGCTTATGTCTGCCTGGTGGGGTGGCCTGCTGCTGCACACGCTGAATGTGACTCGATCAGAGTTCACTAACCTTTGGGCAGTTGTATTGATCAGAAACATCTCGAGGCTGCTTCCGCTGATGCTACTGTTTCTTGTTCCTCAAAGCGACCAGAACTCGACACTCCTTCCTGCGGAGATGCTCCATGATGACGAATCTACAGAACCTGTCAAGGATGGATCAGGCAGTGTTGAGTTTTCCGTCCTTGTTGCGGATGATTCAGGTTGTCATCCTCCCGTTGAGGATGTTCAAGATGAGAGAATCAAAGTGACTGATGATGTAGGAGGGGATGTAGAGTTGATCCCACTGATGAACACGAACAGAACAGTTGGGTGATCATCTTTTTCGTAAGAGGGTTGATTCATGATTCATTTAGGCCCCGACCATCTGATTATACGCTTCGGTAGCTGTTGCTAGGAATGTACACAATTTCTTACCGCCTGTTTATCTGTATTTTGTATAGGTAAAAGCAGCTGAGTAGCAAGTGAAGCATACATTTTCTTCTTTCTTTCTTTTTTGCGAGATTCTTCTTCTTTCTTTTCTTAATGTAAAACAAGATAGAATAATACAAATATCAGTCCATTCAATTATTGTGTTGAGCAGTTCTTTTTTTCCTATCCATTGTTTCTTTCCTGCTCTCTTCAGTTGAGTTAAAACAGTAATTTCATCTCCTTCTCTATCAACAAATATGGTAATCATCCCTGATTACCATATTCTTTTCCTGTAACTTTCACCAAGGTTATGGTTGAAAGTTTGGCGTTTTGAGAATGTTGTCCTTTGTAGGTGTGAAGTGCTAGTATTTCAGTACATGTGGTGCTCTGCATATTCTACACTCACCCCTCCCCAGGGCCTGTGCATCTACCAACCCTGTATATCACAGGCACTGGCAGAATTTGTTGGTGAAAGCCGTCTTCTCTTTACCTCATTTTTTGGATGGCAGAGTTGACGGTAAAAAGACGAAGTACAGATCTAGCGTATGTTATGTGGAAGAATTGACTTTGCATAAGAGTTTCTATCTTGACACATAAGTTCATTTCCCAAGCTCACTGAATAACTGAAATTCGAATGAGGGCAAGTGTTGCCAAATTTGAAGACAAAGTGATCGATTTATTATCATACTAATCGTTCATCCACTCATGGTCAGACACACACAGGCAGAAGCCTTCCATTTATACTACAGTGTCGCATCAGAAATGGCAAATAGCCAAGCAAATCGATCATCTTCTCTCTTACACAATTAGCACATGAACCCTAGATCTCTCACACCAACCCGAAACTACAGACAACAGACAGATATACCACCTTGTACACTTGCTTTTGTTAATCAGAACCAGCGGCTGGCTACTGCCGTGCCTGGTTCTTGAGGTGCTGGAACATCTTCTGTTTTATCCACTGCCTGTCGTACGGCAGAAAAGCTTGAAGTTGATGATCATACCTGCAGGGGCAGACCACAGCATGGTTAGTTGTTTTGCTTTTGTGATTCAGCGCTTTGAAAGTTAATGCGAAATTGTACTCACACTAGGGCACTGATGTCCGCTAGGCCATCGATGAAATTGTACAGGTCTGTGATGTCATAAGTGAAGTTCCTGGCCATCGGGTTGATATCCATGATTTTCTTTTCATAACGGGCACAGATACCTGTCGTTTAGAAAAACAACCTGTTAACCATATTATGCTCTACAAAGACAGTAGCTGAAGAAATGAACGCAAATACACAGGACTTGCTTCAATCAAAGAAAAGCATCTGGTTGTCCATATGAAGATCTACAATGACGGTAGCTAAAGAAATGAACGCAAATAAGTGCAGTTGCAGTGCAGATACGGTTTTGCTGTACCTACTGTATTCCAGGGAACCCACCAGTTTGTGTGGTGCTTAGCTCATGGGTGATCCGGGGAGGATCCTAGCTGGAGTTAACGATGATCTTTTTGAAGTAGGTAACATTTCAAAGGGGAGATATTTCCTTAGCATGTTACCGTTCCAAAGGGATGCCCTGAGGCCGCGCTTGGTATCGGTGTAATTTAATACGGAGGTACTAAATTTATAAGTGTATCTTACCGGACACAAGTGTTTTCCGGCTGGAAACAAAACCGGTCAGTGGAGACGTGTATGTTTTACAGGTGTATTTAAAAGAAAACGGTAATCCAAACAGGGCCTGAAGAAAATGGGAGCTAATTCTGGTGTATGGCCCTAGTGATCAGGTTGTAGAGGGGCTTGAAAATAAATCAGAGGTTCCAATGTGCCCATTATTATTGGGGTGAGGGGGTATCAATCAGAGATTAATTGATCTGTTTAATTTTTGTAGTGCTAATTTGAATCTGATAGTTATCTAGGGGAAAAAGCTAGATTTACTTGGACTAACGAGCAATTAGATTATGTTAGATGTGTGTTGGATAGAGTGCTGATATCTTGTGATTAGGAGCCATGTTCACCCTTTGTAACTTGCAAGTTGTGACCAGAATTGGTTCCCTTTACCTCTATATTCTGAGTTAGATGGTCACAATGGTCACAAAAGGTTCTTTGAAAAACAATGGCTACTAGAGGGTTTTAAAGATTGGGTTATTTATAAATGGGGAGAATTCTTAAATCGGCAACATAGGAGGTGGAATGCGTTGGATGACTGGAACTTCTGTTCTATTGAGCTTAGAAAATTTCTGAGGGATTGGGGACCTAATTTTGGGAGAGAAGTAAAAGTTAGGAAAGACAGTGTTCTTGATAGTTCTGGACACTCTGCTGGGGAATGGCAGCTTGGAACAGGAGTTGATCGGTATTTATAAAGCAGAAGAAGCTTATTGGCAGCAAAGAGGGAGAGAGAAATGGATTGTTCAGGGTGACTGTAAGACAGCTTACTGGGAGAAGAAAGTGTTCTATCTTTTCTTTAATTCATTGATGGGGAAAAGGTGATTAGTGCTAAACAGGAGCTCCCTGACCATATCTATGACTTCTACAAGAGGCAGTTTGGGGCTGAACCTAGAGGTGGCATGTCGTTGGCTGCCGAAGCATGGGGAAAAATATGAGAGTCTCTGAATCAGAAAATCTAGAACTGTGTACACCTTTTACTGAAGATGAAGTGGAGTTTGCAATTAAGCTGATGAACATCAATTCTGCACCCAGCCCTGATGGGTTCTCTATCCTGTTTTTTGGAAAAAATTAGGGGAACTTGAAACCTCTGGTGATGCACATTTTTCATGATCTGCATAGGGGGACTCTACAGGTTCACAGGATAAAGTTTGGGGTGCTTACTTTAATTCCTAAAATTCCAAGCAATCTAGGCCTATCACACTTCCGAATGTTATCACTAAGATGGGCGGTAAAACAGCTATTAACATTAACTAGAAGAATGCCCCGGGCGTTGCTCCGGGAGTTTGTATGAAATAAAAATTAGGCTGAACTAATCAACCTAGCTAGTGTCTTTACAATTTCTCTTATAGCAAGATAATATGTTTATCAATATTTTTAAATAAATAAATGTACATCTCTATGTATAAGTGCAGAATTGGACGAAAACAAAACAAATATGCATGCATGCGTCACTTTCTTTCATAGTGCTAGCACCCGAGTATGAGTTGCATGCATGCATCAGTTTTTTTATTGATTAAAACACTCCTTAGGCATCATTTACTACATGCTCTGCATGCATGCGTTGGTGGATCTTAATGGGTAGATCCAATGGCTATTGTAGTCTGATCGAGTATATCCAACGGCTAAATCAATTTAGGTGATGTGGCTCAAGGAGAAGCAAGAGAATTCCTAGTAATGGGGGCTAGCTATTTAGATATAGTAGATGAGGAGCAAGGAATCTTTTTTTTGTAATGGAACAGAGAGACCCCTTGTCACCTATTCTTTTCAATTTTGTGGTAGATAGTCTCTCCACTATGCTCAATGCTGCTAAGCTGGCCACATCCATTGGCTTGTTGACCATCTTATACCTGGGGGGCGGGGGGGTCTCTCATTTACAGTATGCTGATGACAAGTCGTTGCTGTTTCTGAAGACTGATCTTGACATAATCAATACTCCTATTAAGTTTCTCCTGTACAGTTTTGAGGGGATGTCAGGGATGAAGATAGATTACCATAACAGTAAAGTTTTTGTGTTGGAACGTCATATCTAGGAACAGTGGAGGGTAGCAAACTTGATTAACTGTGCTCTGGGTTCCTCGCCCATGACTTATCTGGGAATTACTATTTCTGACCATTACTATTTGTTGCTGATCTGCAAGGGATGGTTGATAGAATGGCTCATATGGTAGATACTTGGCAAGGGAAATTTCTTACCTCAGGGGAGGGGGGGATTGTCTTGACCAACTCTTGCTTATCAGTTTCTCCAATGTTCTTGATGGGCTTATATTTGTTACAGCCTTACAGGATGGGGTGCATGGTAAGATGGACAGTCCAGATTTTTCTGGCAGGGGCCTGGGAAGATCTTCAAACACCATATGGTTGATTGGGAAAGTTTGTACTCCAAAAGAATCTGTGGGCTTGGGGATTCTTAACACCAAGATCATGAATGTAGCTTTGAGTTTGAAGTGGTTTGGAAAATTCAGCAAGAGGTGAGCCCTTTATGGATGCCTCTTATCAATGCTAAATATCTGAAATGTTGTTAATTGTGGGGCTGCTAGTAATAACTCTTTTCAATTTTGGGGAAGTGTGAGCAAAGTTAAACATCTTCCAGACATGGGAACTACATATCATGTGAGAAATGGGGAGAGAACTTCCATTCGGAATGATCTGTGGTTAGGAAATGATCCCTACTGCAAACGCTTTCCAGCTCTTTTCAGCAAATGATGTGACCCAGATCTCAGGGTTCTGAAGCTCGAGCCTCAGGGGAATGGTTTGTCCCCTTTAGGACGAACTTGGATGAGGTGAAGTCAAATCTGTGGCTTACTTTGTTAGCTGAGATTGCTGGTACTGATTTCAGAGGAGAGGATGAGGTTAGCTCCTGGCGTCTTACACAAAAAGGAGTTTTAGGGGAGTTAAACTTCCTATGAAAAGGGGTACATTAATTTGCACAAATCTGGAACTTATTCAACTAGTTCTATGCACAAAAAGCTTATCCTGCAGGAAAAGGGGTACATTAATTTGAAAAGGAGTTCTGGAGAAGTTAAACTTCCTATGAGAATCTCGTGTGGAAACTCTTGTTGGATAAACTTCCTTCGAGGATCCAATTGCAAAAAAGGAGATGCCCAGGAAATGGGATGTGTGGACTTTGCGGAGCACCTGCGGACGCGGACCACATGTTTTTCCAGTGCATTACTGCTAGGTTTGTGTGGAGTTGTTTGAATGAGATGTTTAACTGGTGGTGGCCTAGTAATAGAGGAGAGTTTATTAGCTTCACTGAGGGGGAGGGGATAGTTTTAGGATTATCTGGATAGTTCTTTCTGTCCAATTTTGGGCGCTCTGGAAAATGAGAAATAAGATGATCTTTGAGAAGAAGTCTAATATTCATCCTTCTGACTACTTGTTTGCTTCGATGATTCACCTGCAGAAGTGGATGCCTCTGTGGAAGGGGAGGAACTTAGGACACAGGAGGAGATCAAGAAGACAAGATTGTGTATTCAGGCACAGATTACCAGGCTGAAGCAGGAATCGACACCTCACCAGGACCCAAGCGGCGCATGATAGATGTGATCTGAAGTGGTTTTTGTTTCCTGCCCTGTTGGTTCTTGGGTTTTCAGGCCCTGTTCTAGTGCCTCTGCTAGTGTGTTTGTTTCTGTAAGCTGGTAACCCCAGCCCTTTACCTTTTTGTTGGATTGTAAGATTTTTGAACCTTTGGTGTTCTATAGACCGGGCATCATAATTGAGATGCCTTTCGTCTAAAAAAATATGCCATCCAGGTCACTGCATGCACGAATAGCTGAATAGGTACACAACCCCACAATGGCCTGCATCTATCATGGGCCAGGGCAATAACTACCAGTACACGTTCTCTTTCCTCCCTCGCATGATTTATTTTCCTTGTATACCAACAACGGTCAAAGCAGCGCTTCTCTTCTTCCTCACAGCGGCATGGTGACCTATGCAGAATCTGAGCAGGGACACGACGGATGAGGCTTTGGATCATGTGTGCGCTCCTGACAATGGGCACAGTGGGGGACGTTTTGCTGCTTCCCAAGACACTGATGAAAAATGCAGGTGCACAATTTGTACATATATCTAAAAGGACCAGCAAAATCCTGTGATTTGTTGTTATGTGACTCCCAAACCATGTGATAATTTGCATACATCAATGGTCATTTCAACTGTTATTGAACATTTTGAACAATGAGATCTTGTTTCATTAAACATTTAAGCATACTAATGGTCTGTCTCGCCTAAACATTAGACAGATATCACTTCAGTTTTCTGAAACATTTGGCACAGTGCACACTGTAAAATGCCAACCACGAAGGTTACTGGTGACAGTAAACAACATTATAAATTGAATTCCTGAACGTTCAGTCCAAGTTCTACTAGATGATGATGGCTGATGACTATTTCTATAGAGCTGAAGCAAGGAATAGATGAACTAATGAGACATATGCAAAGCAGTAGCATATCTTCAGAATCCCATGATAACTCATAGTCAACAACACATGCACAATCAGACAGCAAAGTAAAATTTATTCACATAATTGCATTAATATTTCAAGCCGCATGCATGAGAGAACACTAACCATCCAGGGCTTGGTTGAGTGAACTGAAGTCCATAAAAGTTCTGGACGCTTTGTTTGGAGATGGTTGCACGAGAACAATGGTGTGCCTTCCAGCCTGTGATAATGTCACAAATAAGATCTTTTATTTTCAATGAAGGGAGATTTTGTTGACTCGAAATGATCATCAAGGCAATAAAAGCAAAAGATTTCACAGCTGGCCTCTGCATAGCTAAGTGCAACAGCCCATAAATAAGATCTGGGGTGCTAAACTTTGCATAAAAAAGTGCTGGTGAGCAAGTCAGTTTTGAAACGGGATAAGCACAATTATTGTCCAGGCACCCAGAACAGCTGGGGACCGATGTACACCAACAAGAGTTTACAGACCGAACATCATGGCAGGGACCACTTCATTATTTATCTTCCACTAGTTCTCAGATAGAAGTTATTTCCAGATTATCATTGACACACTACTTTGAAAGAAAGAATGAGCCCTAAAGAGCACTGTTAATTGCTTCCAAGTAACATATATGCGCCTTTGGGCCTTGCGACCAGCAAAGCCACCCAGGGTCTTCCTAACCGGATTGAACAAAAGCTGCCAAGCACCACGTCGAGCACACTCGGATAGTCCGATTCAACCAGGGCACAGGACACGAGAACACTAGATAACCATCCAACAAGGTATCATACACTCCACACAGAGATGAGAATGATGAATCAAAATTCCTAGGAAAGCAAGCAAACCACGGTTGACATCTCACATGCAAATCCAAGCTACTCAGAGCATATATACAGAAGACGCTCCGGGATCGATGAGCGCCAAACAGGGGTCCACAGAAGGAACACCAATGCCCATTAAGCCAATACCACATCACCGGTGCCCATTAAGCCAATACCACATCACCGGTTAACCTCCACATGTTCCCCAAAGGCAGTTATACTTCCAGGATCAATCAATTTCACATCTCAATTTGCAGCGACCTTGGAAAGAGTAAGCACCGCTGATGAAAAAGAAGCATAAACACGCCATCTGGACTTTGCCCGATGGCAAAACCACCACGAGTTCTTCTAGCCAGAGAAATTAATTAACCCCCCAAAGGCAGGAGGAAATGGAGAACAAAATTCCCCACAACAGCCAGCGAGCCGCGACGCGAGGCAGAGTACCAACGGAGGAAACGGGAATAATGCGGCAGTAGGGTTAGATCGCCGTACCATACTCTCGGCGCAGAAGCAGAAGCACGGGTCCCCCGCCGCACCCCGGCGCAGGCGAGCGTCGGGCCGACGAACCCTAGAGAGACCAGCAGCCGCGCCTTTCCTGCGAGAAACGAGAGAAAACGAAGTGGGCGGAGCCCAGGAGGAATCTCCGGTAGGGGGAAAGCGAAGACGAGACAAAAAAAAAAGTTACCGGAACGGCGGGTGGAGGCGGAGGCGGAGGCGGTGGATGGTGTGAGCGAGCAAAAAGTTGCAGGGGCAGGGGAGAGAAGCCCGATGCAGAGAGTGAGAGATCCTTTTTTGGAACAGAAATGGAATCCTTCCAAAAACATAGGGGAAGCCCGATCGAAATAAATTCTTTCAACCTACCCCAAAAGGAAGAGATCGATATTTACCAGCTACAGTACTTTTTTTTGTTATTACCAGAATTTTGGATTTGCGTCATTTTTACCGCGTTTAAGAGATATGTATATGTTTATAATCTCCAAATTGCACTCAATGCTCGGAACTCGGAAGCGAGTAAAAACTTCATGTGTAACGTTCAATTCAAAAAGAATTAATTCGTGTGCACTTGGCCAGCAAACAAGTTTTATTTACGATGGTTGACGTTTGGAAATGGTTTACAAACAGACGAACTGAACTAATCTCACAACTCACACACATTTAGCTTAGAAACAAATTGAAAATCTCTTCCAATGGCATTCAAAAATCTAATCGAAGAGCACCTAATGATCGATTACCAACGGAAAAAAAATCTCACAAGAAAAAGCATCCAATTGAACTTAGGAATAGATTCAAAATCTATAAGAAGGGCATTCAAAAATCTATTTGAAGAGCATCCAATGATCAATTACCAACACAAGAAAAAGCATCTAACAATAAGCGAGAACTGAGGATGACAGTAATAAGCCAAAATAATCTTAGATTCAGTTTTCGACTCCTACAATGCTGACACGATATATTGTAACCGACAGAATACTCCAAAACCACAGTACATTGTTACAAATTGTGTAAGAACTGAAAAGAAATAATAACATTGGAGGAGACACAAAAACATCCCATTTGAAAACCAAAAAGCCTTGTTCATTCCCAGGCTCCAGCAAGAGTTAGGCCGCCGTCGCCAGAGAGACCAAAATCCATGGCTTCTTTCTGTCCTCGAAACAATAATCAACACTCATGTGACCTCGCAAAAATATACAGCTCAAAACTGGCTGTTGCTCACATCCCAGTTCCTCTGCGGTGAAACACCTAAGCTATAGAGAATACACCATACGCTGTTTTTCACTAGACACAGCACCTGAGAAGTTGAGCTGCCAAGAGCTGTTATATCGAGAGGCTGTTGCATGCGTCGACTACTGCAGCATGTGAGCTCAATATGGCCTGGCCTGCTGGGTCTGCTTCTAGGGTTTTCGTCACGGAGGTGAATATTGCTTTGCGGAAGAAGGTGTCCTCCATTGCCTTTAGAATCCCCTCCACGGCTTCAAATCTCAGGCCACACGACAGAGTCAGACGAGCAATCACCTCACCAAATTGCGTTGGGGCTTTAGGAAGGTCAATACCAATATCTTCCAACAGCGACCCATATAGCAAGCAACCATTTTCCAGATCTTCAGTCTTGAAAGTTTTCTTGGTGTACAGATGCTCCAGAAGCTTAACAAGAGGGTCAACAAAACTGGCACCTTTATCCAGAGCAAGATTGATAGCTTCTTTAACAATCTCAGGGTGGTAATCAGGACTCTGCAGCTCCTCGATACATTGTTGTGCTTCATCCAAAATACGGATACCAAAATACTCCTCAAGAAGAGATGCTGTCTTCTTCTCAAGCCCTGCAGGGATCACCTTGGCAGAACTGGCTGCTTTGTCAGGAATAGGTACAGAAGCTGGAGTTGCACTTGATGGTTTTGGTGATGCTGTAGTTTGAGCTGGTAAAGGAGTGGGGCTAGCCGTAATGCTGGAAGGGCGGGATGGTGGACCACCGGTGCCCAAGAGTGCACTCTTGCCAATCAGTGCTCCAGTGCCTTGAGGAAGAAGCCTGGGGTTGATGGGTGATGGCTTGTTAATAGATGAAACCTTATTAATCAACGAACCCTGGTTGCGAAGCGGATCGCCTCTTGGCATTGATCTAGAACGCTGAACTTCCCAGTTATCATTATCTAAACCAGGCATCCCAGGCATTTTTCTAGATCCAGGCATCCCAGGCATCATACCTCCTGTTCCTGGCCGGTTCACTGAAAAACCTCCAGGCGAAAGAGGCCCACCTGGTGCATTACGGCCATTCCTCATGATCGCTGTGGCCCCTGGACGTAATCCAAGGTTCTTTTCAGCCTCTGTGTGGATCTCGCTGATTGTCTTCGCCTTAATCTGAAAGTTACAAGCACAAGTTTACAATGGATGGATTCACAAATACAGCTGGATTCAGTTGCTATAAAAAAAGTCATACAAGTGGGAAAAACTGTTTGAAGGCTTAAGTGTGTCATTCTAGTTTTGAGAACAGACTATACACAGTATAATCAAGTAATGTGGTGGTTTTAACTGACTGACTATAAGCATGTGCATGTTGAGTGTAGAAAGCAAAGTGCACGTCTGACTGATTTCCAATAAATGTGCAATTCAACATGCTGATCATTTTTGGTTTGCCAGTACACACGATGCATGTATGTTCTTCTAGTATGTTAACCTTTAGGATCTTAAAACTTCCAGCTTTCCTATAAAGTTGACATGCCTCTTCTGGCAGTATGCAACAAACTACTAAAGTGAGATGAGCCAGTACCCAGCAGCAGTCGTTAACTGGTTATACATAAAAGGTAATAGTTCAACATAATAACAGCAAAGCAGTAACATCGATCCATTAAATCACTATGAAAGCAACTGCATGCAAGAATACACAGTCCATGCACTTGGTTGATTTTATTTACCTCAGCACGGCGAGGCACCCAGTTGTTAGAACGGAGATCAATCAAATCCCGGACCATGAACTTGGAACGTGGGGTCAACTGAGGGTTCGCTACTAGCTCCCTAATCTGGACGAAGTAGGTATCATTGATTCGGCGAGACTTTGGGTTCTCATCAAGCTGTTTACCAATCGTATTGAAGAACTGACAAATTGCTTCGACATGTTCCTCATCAGGGCAAGCCTTTTTATCAGACCCCAGTAGCTCCTACATAGTGCACACAACAAACAGATTAGGCACGTTTTCATGGAATAATAATTGTACCGTTGATTTCCCAAGGTGTACCTTGACAATGTGATGAACTATCTTCTCAGGAACCATCTTTTGCTTGAGTAGCTCACCAATTAGACGAATATTTCCAAGCGTTCTAAGTTTGAAGATCCTTTCTTTGTCCCTTTTCTCCATCTCTTGGTCAGGGCCAGTCAAACTTGCAATCTCAACCCTCAGGCTGTCAGCACCTTCAAAAGCTTCCTGACAATTGTTCAACAGCACACGTTTGAATGTAATCTCTTTACCGCCTGGTTCTTCAGAAGGGAATGTCGGGAGGTTGTCATTGAGTTCAGAACAAAGTTGGGCATACATCGGACAGAATGTCGGTTCAAAAACAGCCTTCTCAAATATGAGAGAGATAACATCCTGAATGAAAAGAAAAAGATGGATAAATCACCGGGAACAGTCAAGAGGACATGGGATTATAATACACAGCTAGAAACAAATCAAACCTTCAAAATATCAGCAGTAGTAATTCCAGAATCTAGCAGTTGGCCCTTGAGTAGATCAAATTTCTCTGGCGTCAGTTTGTTTAGTATACTGCACAAGCAAGAGCAGATAAACAGCATGCAGACGACAAATACAAACTAGGTAATATATATGCTTAGTAAACAAGGAATGAAAATTGCCACGTCAACAGGAACAAGAAGAAAAACATAATATTACCCTTTCACTGTTTTCAGGACTCTGTCTTTCTCCGAGAGATTGCCTCTTCGGGCTGACCAAGGTACATCAGCCTTGATAAGAGCAGGAGGTGGGCCAACCTGACATTTGGAGAACAAAATAAGGAGGGATATACATACGGCCAAACACCACCTTGGTAGGGAAAAATAAGTAATGAAAAATAGAACAAAGCATAACAACACATGAAATCAATCACCACAGAATATATTATGGGACGGAGGGAGTACTTGTTTACTTCTATTCAAACACACAACTTCTGCATGTAGTTTCCTACTGAATACTAGGTTGCTAAAAAAGGGAGTATGTTCATAGTTGCTAGAATGATATTTAATTAAGCAAATTATATAATAGCACAACAGAACCATGATCAGACTACACTGTTGAGTTGTATCAACAATCCCAACATTGTCTGTATGACAGATCAGTAAAACCAAGCAACTGTACTGAGATGTGATGAATGGAGTCACGTCACATCAACATTGATTAGTCAATGCAAATCAGCATTCAATCCAAAAAGGAAGCAACCAGCAATTCAAAATTTACTACAAAAAGGTCAAAGGGAGCAAAAGAGTAAACGACTGATGCTCGTCTTGAAGGTACCTGAGCTTTCTGGGAGCTCGATTGATCTTGCCTGTTAAACTGCTCTTGCTGCCTGCCACTTGCATTGTACTGTTCTTTAACCTCACGAATGTTGTCCCAAGACTTCTCTTCTGGAACTGCCGGTGCTGGAGGTTTCTCTGTGCGTGCACGCCAGTCACGATTATCTGTCTCAGTAAACCGGTTTTGAGCTTGTACTTGTGTCTGTGTCTGTGTCTGCAATTGCACCTGCATAACAAAAAGGACTACAATAAGGGTTCCATCTTCCACATGTGCAAATTAGCATAGAACTGTGATAAATTTAGTGATATGGTAGCATGAAGATCATTTGATAAGAATGCAAAACATTATAGAACAGATTGTAAAAATAGGTAAACTACATACAATGCACATGGAAATGAAGAGCTCACATTTGAATCGTTGCGAACCCAGCTCTGATCGTCACCATGAAGCTCTGCTTCAATTTCCTGCTGAAGCCTCAAGATTTGCTCGGTCACATCAGTAATCTGCAAGGATATTATATCAGTGCATGCTATTAGAACTAACACATAGTTATTGAAGTTCGCTGGACCAAAGATGAAAGCACAATTATGTCCACAAAGAAAGATACCCCATCTCTATCTAGAATTATTTTTACCACATTCTAGCTGGCATGTTGCTTATCAGTTTCCACCCTTATAAAGGAGAACCATCCTAATAGGTTTGAAACTTGGCTTCCAATTCAGCCTTTTTTCCCACAGGCTCAAAATAAAACATGACTAATCAAACTGCTACTAATCAGGGAGAAGTTACGCACGCTACAGAGTATTCTGCCTCCTCAAATTGACAACAACAGGTGCACTTCCACACCTGTTTCATGGGAATGCCTCTAGAATTTACTTCCATCCTTGAACCATGCTCCCCAAGCTCATGATGTTACTTACAAAATAGCACTGCCTTTCTACATATAACTTCCGCAGTGACAGCCTATTTCCACTAATATACCAGCACACACATTCAAACATACAAAACAGGAGTCTTCTACTGACAATCTACACAATTCATTATTGGTTAAGTTTGACTGTACACATACGGCAACAGCATACATCAGTGAACTAAGGGACAGTTCTTTTGGCAGCTTATAAAATAAGCCTCTACCTATCCAGCTTCTCCTATAAGCCGTCTCTCATTCGTTGGGGTTTCTAAACTAGTCCTAGCATAAATAGTTAAGAAGCCTCAACAAATTTAGAGGGCAGCTTAACTTTTAAGCTGGGGAGGGGCAGCTTATTTTTTAAGCCGCACAAAAGAACTGGCCCTAAGTGGGTGGGCAGGTGGGTGGGGGTACTTCACAGCCTATGCGCTATTCATGGCTTGGCCGAAAGTATCCAGGATTACTCAAACTTGATAGTTCTCTCCGATACATCTCAAACCTGTCGAACCACACACTACTGGCATCTTTCAGCAAAGCCAGATAACAAGGTATACTAACAATAGCATATTGAAGGAAGATATTTACAACAAAAATTCTATGAAGAAACTGACTTTGTGTGAAGTGTCAGAGATGTACCTTGCGCAGGTCAAGAAGTTGATCTCTTGAATAACGAACACGCTCACGTGACTCAGAATGCAAGTCACCAATCTGCACCAGAGTAGCATCCATGTCATCTTAGCGAAAATAGGCCTATAAATTAAATCAGAATATACCCAAACTCTGCCAATGTATAACAGCTTATTTGGTCTGGCTAGGCATGTAAGTATTGTGTTGAATATCAACATGGTATATGCGCAAGTAGCGATAAACCCAGGAATCTGATTGAGGTCACTGGTTATGCCAACAGCCCACCTCATCCTACATAAAAGCTCAGCCATGACAGCTGAAACCTACCCGAGAGCATAGCCCTCACCCCTTCGCACCAGAAGTGAATACTCTGAAATCTAAATTGTTGCCTGCAGAAGCAGCCAACGTCAATCCCCAGTTCCCCACGCACCTAAACGCATCCTTCTTGCGCATTATCGCAGCCTAAAACCTCGTTCAGCAGCGTACTGACTAATAAATCCCCGCATATCGATTAATTAGGCAGCGTCCTCGGACAATAAACGCTCCATCCAGGCTAGCGCAGGGCCTAGAGCCAAGATCCGATATTTCCCCGCTGGATCTCCTCCCCACGCCCATCCGCAAACCAATCGAACCCGCATCGAACAGTAACACCCTCCCCCCAGATCGGGCGCCGGGAGCTCTCACCCTGGAGACGCCGGAGGCGCCGCCGCCGTGCGGGCGGAGGAAGTCGCCGGAGCCGGAGGCGGCGACCGCGAAGGCGGGGGCGAAGAGGCGGCCGCCGCGGGGCCCACCGCCGCCGCCGCCGGGGCGCAGGCTGATCACTGGCTGGTCTGTCGTCATGGCTGAGGGTCCCGAATCCGACCAAGGCACCGCGACAACTCGATCGACAGGGAATCGGCGGGCGGCCGAGGAGGAAATCGCGGAGGAATCCGAGCTTTTTTCTTCTTCTTTGGGGGGGAGGGGAGGGTTGGGTTCCGTCTGCGACCTCTCTCCTAGTGGAGGCGCGGTGACGGGAGGAGGTGGGGTTTTATCCCGGGAGCATTAGGGCTGTGGGGCAAATCCTCGTTGTTTCTGCTGCCACCGCGGGGTAGTCTCGTACTTTCGCCAGGGAGGTCGGGCTGGAGTCGGGGTCTCGGGGCCCGCATGTCGGTACACCCTGCGGCGTGACGGTGGTGGATAGTTACGATTTTGGGCAGAGGAGGCTGGAGGATTTACGGATGCGGTGCCTGGGGTCCTGCTGGAGTGCGATGCTATCTCGCCACTCGCAGGCTGTAATGGACACCCAGGACATGTGACTTTGGACGGGTATTTCATTTGTACTATTTTCAAGTATGTAGTAGAACATACTTCTAATATTATTATTTTTTGCGGATGCACATACTTCTAGTAATATTTAATATGTAGGAGTATGTGTATAATATCGTCATTACAAGATTGGATGCAACGCATTACAAAATCGGATGCAACGATCAATGGTGTATATATCTCATTATGTATGATGACATGTCAGGTTAATACACCATGGTATTAGATTATACATGAATCAGGTATGAAGAAAATGAACATATGTGTCTCGTTAGCATGTGTACATATCTCTATATTTATGTTTTTGTTTTACACCAACAAGATCCACTTTGGTTTTGTTTCTTATTCGCCAATGGTTTGCTGCAGGCCATGCAAATTTCGTTGAATAAATAGAGAAGTAGCTACTTTTGCAACTTAGTTTCGCCTTGAGATTCACTTTGATTTCTAAACATTGCGGGAATTTTCGCGTTTTCTAATCATTCTAGCCTCCGAGGAACCGCACAGCTTGCAACTACTTGATTAGGTCCATTTTGCGGTATAATTGGCAGATTTGTGGTATACATATGGTAAGTAGTTGTTGTTTTCATTATTGAAAACTTCAACAAAACTACTTTTTCTGTTGTATCATTTATTTTATTTTATTTATCCTATCGTACGGTGCAATTTACATTTGTAACTAGCTAGACAAGAAGCTTGATAACCTTCTTGAAACGTTGGGGGAAGAGTGTGTTGTTTTTATGTGCACTGTGCAGGTACCTCGTGACTTTGTTTGATGTGAGAACTCTTTCTTGATCGATAAACCTTGGTTCTCAAATCAAGTGAAATACATATTGCTAGGTTATTTCACCCTTGTACTTGGGGTCACCCAACCACTCTTATGAGAAAGCAAGTGGCAGCCTCCATGCCTGTCATGCGAGTTAAGGCTTGGTTAAACAAGCGTGGCGAAGATTTTGGTGTACTCCGTGAACCTGTTGTGGGTGGTGAAAGCGATGAACTCGAAGCCACACCAAAACACCCGGCCGAGGAGGTAGAAGGCGTCGAATGTGTTGGTGAAGTGGGCAAGGAGAGCAACCACCACCCGGTTTTGGATGACCTCCTCGACGCGGAACATCCTTGGAGATCCCCGCGGGAGGTGGTGGTAGCCGGACGCGAGGAAGAACTCGGTGAAGTTCCTTGCGGTCCTCAGCCTTGATATCGCCCACACACGTAGTGTGCGATCAACGTACACGCGGTAGGGTAGAGCCTCTCCGGCACGGTGGGTGGGAAGCGATAGGTTGGTCCGGTGTACTGCATGGCTGAGGGATGTGCAGAAGAAGGAGAAGGGATCGAAGAGTAAGAAAGGCAGATGGGTGAGGGATGGCAGAGGCAGAGGATGGCTTAAATAGCCGTAGTGCTACGTGTTATTTTGTCGTGGCAATAACGGGGTCAAATGTAAAGTTAGTAGCCCATTTTCAAACTCACCGCAGCATCGGAGTGTACACGGATGGGAAACGATGGTTTGAAAAGAAGAAGAAAAAGAAGCTAATTGCACGCATGGGAATCCGCGCTCATTTAGATACTTTATAACCGAGCACTTTTCCGGCCATTCCAAGCCATTAGCATTTTTAACCGTTGGATGCACTGTTGTGGGTGTTCCTGTCCGTCAGATGCCCCTTGTGCTCCCGCTTGAGCTTTGTTACGCTGACCAAAGAGCGCTGGATGGTACTGGGCCGCTGCTCCGATAACTAATTTGGATGTTTGTCATCAATTTGGCCCAGATGGGCTAGATGTGATGTGTTGAACGTGAAAAAAGAGTATTAACACATCGTCCGCACACGCGCAGGAGCGCAACACTTGCATGTCGGCGGACATGTCGCGCCTCGACTGGGGCCGAGCCTACAGTCCGACCCACATGAGCTATACGGGTCTCTGTCTCCGAGCAATGCAGCAACGGGGCGGTGCGGGAAACCAAGCATCGGCCGCGATTGGAGTCGATTCGTCGGGGATTGAAGATGCAAATCATAATTGCTACAACCATTACTGGCAAGCGAAGCGATAATTGTAGGTCGGTTACTACCCCCGATTCACCTTCTTCATTTACTCGACCCTTGATAATATGCATCGGGTAACTGCTCCTTCCCCGTTCCCGTGGTTACATCTGCAACTCCTCCGGAAGCCATGGTCGACGTGTTGGTCGCTGGTTTGTTTGCCTGTTCTGCCAGTCGTCGTCCTCCACCTCCTCATCCTCCTCCCTCTCTCTCTCTCTCTCTTTCTCTCTCTCTCTCTCTCTTTCTTGAATCCAGATGGCTCATGATTCATGAAGTTTCTAATTTGTGGCAATCTCTTTGCTGCACCGACAGATCAGAGAGACTTCCTCTATCTTAACTTATTTACTATACTGGTGATAGAACAGTATGTATGCTCAATTTCGAATTACCTTATGTGGTATTAGTAGCGTATATGGTACCTCTTTCATCCGACGTTGAATTGACATGTACGGAGAAGTTGTCTTCATATTTAACATGCAGACATGCATACGTTTTACAACATCCCCAACAGAAACTCCTATTTCCTCTTTACTATGCGTCAACCATGGAGGAAGGAATGAGGAGTTGTTGAAGTTGAACTACTGATCAGGTGCTTCCTCCTCTAATTTAGGTTGTAAGTTGCCTCTGATCCTTGGTTTGTACTGTGCACGATTTAGTGATGTCGTTTCTCCTTATATTTTTGGTAGCTTTGTGGTTGTTTCAATATACTAGGAATAAGTTTATCTGATAAGATGATGTTTCAGGTTTCAACCCCTGGTTGGGCAAGAACGTGAGATCATATCGAATATGGATGACCAGCTCGAGGGATCAATCCCTTTGTCTTATTGTCAGAAAATAAGATGATTTGTATCTCATGAGAAATTTCTCCGGTATGATGATTTCCACTATTTTGTACCTGGGTGGCTAGGTGATTTTGTGTCTGCTTGCCTCAGATGATCTCTCCTTACATGCTATTTAATTTTCTCTTCATGACTTCTATTTTCTAACTTAAAATTATTCGCATGTATGATCACTGGATCCCGTTTTCTGATGCACAAGTTGTAAGTTTGCTGCTATATCTCAGCGCAAAAAAAAGTTTGCTGCTATATCCCATCCTGTGTGTATTTGGTCTGGTGAATTTACGAATTTGTTTAACTGCTAAAATTAGATAGCTTTCTGATTTGTGGTGCTCAGTCTACTTGATCGAAGACAAGTGCTGCTGCACATGGAAAATGATTAAAAAATTTACAACAGTAGTACCAATGCGTGGGCTTTCTCCATTCTTGCAGTAACTTTGTATTTTGGCTATGTCGTGGCATCTACATTATGAGCAACTGGGCACATTGGTTCTGCTTTTGGAAAATAAAATTGTACTAGCATGTGTTATTTAAAGATTAGGGTCAACATAGCTATCTATGTATTGGCAAACTTTTTTTATAACTTGACGATTCAATCTTGATATGGTGAATTATATATCTTCATTTCTTAGGCGTAGTGATCCATTTATTATTGCGAAATATCTAAACCTCTCCTGTGTAAAGGAATTAATACAAAATTCTAAGTTCGCCTAAAATGGTACATTGTTAATATTACTCTTGGACAAATGTTTCATGATAAGCAACTATGAAAACAATTGTTATATGATTTGATTATTATTCTATATGATGTACTTATATTTCATCAACCTTTATGGCATGAACGTAGATGGAAGCATATCACTTAAATTGCAAAATTGTGCGAGAAAATCCTGTATACTCCCGCCGTCCCAAAATAAGTGGTTTTAGTTCAAATTTGAACTAAAACCACGACACTTAATTTTTGGGTGGAGATATAAACAAATGTATAGAAGTTGCCTTATATTCCTAACAACTAAGTGCCAAATAGACGGGCGCAGCAACGCGCGCCATCAAAGATCTAGTATATATTATATGAACAAAAATATACAATTTTTGAAGGGCTTGTGGCCATTTTGCATGATAAAAATAAATTTGGCCCTTATAAATTTGGTAAATTTGCATGATAAAAAAGATAGAGGGCTTGTGGCCATTATACAAATGCAAAATGACCCATTCTTTAATAGTTTGTGGCCATTTTGCATGATAAAAATAAATTTAGCCCTTATAAATTTGGTCATTTTGCATTTGTATAAAACAAAAAGAACTAAATTTTCTACGCAATGTCAATTGTTGTGTAATTTCAAATGATGCAAAAAAAATAGAGCCAACACGTTCACAAAAAACAGAGCCATCACATTCACAGAAAAAACGACGCAATTCGACGGCCCAACCAGAGCTTTGTTTCCTTTTGGGCCCAATAACAATGACTTTTTTTGCGGAGTCAGTGGTGGGCGAGCAGGCGAGCACAATCAACAGGATCGCCTCTTGTGGATCGCCCCACAATCCAACGATGCAGAGTCGTCCTTGTGATCCAATGGCCCGGAGCCTGCACGCAGCCTGCCCATCGAATTCCTTCTAGAAGACCACATCTGAGGGCTGTCGCTTGGCGCCAGGGTATGATCGGACAGCTGACGTTCGGAGCTAGGGTTAGGCGAAACCCCGTGGGGTTTAGAGGGGTTTTGAGCTGGTCAACGGGGTTACGAAAGCTTTGACTGAGCATAACTAATTTAAAAAAATCAAAAACATATGAAACCTTCGCTGGTCGTCGTTTTATAAGACACACTAACGAGGAAAAATACTAAACTTGGTCTATGGTCATTTTCAGGAAAAAAAAACCCTAGCTGGCACGATCAAGGTCAAATGAGCACCATTAATTTAAAAAAATCAAAAAATATGAAACCTGTGCACAATGTTGTCTTATGTGACATGTTACCAACCAAAAATCATAAACTTGGTCTATGGTCATTTTCATGAGAAAATCTTCACACATATGAGCTATCACCTACAAGATTTCATAGAGTTCAAGGAGATGAGGTAGGGTTACCTTCTGTTTTATTTTTATTTTAAAAATAAAAAAATCACCAAAGCTTCATTTCAAAGTGAATAAGAAGGATCTGAACTTAGTTTTCCATTTTCATATTTTAAATGTGTTTTTAATAGTTTTTATATTAAAGCATATTTTTCAAAAGAAATGTAAAAACCTGAAGATTAATTCAAAAAATAGTGAGACTTCGAATCTACACTATACAGATTGAATAGGTGTTAATAAAAAACATTTGGCTCATTTAGAATAGGTCCAAAATTTTTGATTACAAATGGGTTGTTTACCCTAGCCTGGGAGCTCATTTCTCAAATTCAAATTTCTTTGACCTCCTCTAAATCACCTCAAATTTTGCACACATGATCTCCTACATAAACATAGATAGTTTGTGAAGGTTTTATTTTTTGCATTTTCTTGAATTTATAATGTCTTGTCGAATGTCAGTTCAAAACATGGGATAATGAAACATGCTCGTGGGAAAAGGCATGCATTTGATTTGATTAATAAACATGAGACCAATAACATGTGTGATCGATGAAGTAATACTGAAACAACATGTGTGATCAGTGAAGCAACACTGAAGTGATCAGTGAAGCAACACTGAAACAACATGTGTGATCATTGTAGCACATAAACTCATAGTTCACAACATCTAAACAGAACTAACCATACACCACATGCAAATATAAGGACAAGCAAATATAGATGGAATAATACATTACTAGCATCACCATAGATTCAGTTCACACCATAAACAACCACATTCAGTTTACCAAAAGTAACCGGACCCAAAGTAACCCAAAAGATTAAGATTCAGTTCACAACATCACATCATCACATCACTTCACGCCGGAGTCAGGGCCTTCGCGAGCGCAACATGCTGCCCCCTGATCATGTAGTCCTCCCCGCGGATCGCTACATCCTCTGCATGAGACGGAAGGTGATCGAAGCGGCCATCCTTTGGCTCTGGCTTGGTGGTGCAGTAGGGGCAGTGCCACTTCTTGATCTTGCGGTTGTAGAAGGAAGCAACTCCCTTGCCCTTGATCTTCTCCACCTCCTTGGCTGTGAAGGATGCGACGTTGCCCTTGTACACATCATCTCCAGAATCATACTGCACACATGAATGAATTGCATTAATACATTACAAATTCATATACACCATGTCAAAGGAACTAAATGAACAAGGGACAGGCTTATCTCATATTCTTCGTCGTCACTAAACTCTGGATCGTACGGGTCGTAGTCGGCCAGCTTCCTCCCCCCCCCCCCCCCCCCCCCCCCCCCCCCCCCCCGCAACCATCATCCTCCTGAATATACAATTACATCCATCACTAGTAGCCAATTGAAAATTTAGATATGCACACATGACACATTGATCATAGGGCTAATATACTCCCAATATGACATTCAAAACCCCAACCTGAGTAGCATTCAAAAACAAATCTAATATAACTACATATGACATTCAAAACCCCAATATGACATTCAAATAACACATTGATCATTGGTCATGCACACACATTGAACAACATAGCTAATATAACTACATATTGTGGACAAATTTATATATTAACAAATCAAATAACTTCTTAATCAATAGATTCCATTTGGGCATATGACATTCAAAACCCCAATCTGAGTAGCATTCAAAAACAAATCTAATAGGGACCCAATCTAATAAGCATACATGTCGGTAGCATTAAAAACCCCAATCTGTGAGCATTAAAAACAAATCTAATAAGTATACATCTGTGTAGCATTGAAGCACATCTAATAAACAGATCTATCTAGCATTTTTGCAACGAATTTATCCAACAAACCCTAGTACAAAAACCCCCATCCCCCAATACAGAAAACCCCGGCCTATCCGTCAAACCAACTACTCTAACCATCTGAACTACCGTATGAATCCACAATCTAACCAATCCAACTAACTCTACAAGCTAATATCCTAAAGCAAAGCAAGTGCAAATACCTCCTACTCCTCGCTAGGCTGCGCATCGGGGGTATCGGGATGGACTGCGCCGCTCGATGCCGTCACCTTCTGTAGCGCTGAGGCGGAGCCCGCCACCTCCTTCTCCACATCCGCAGCGATTGTGAGTTTCCCCGCACTGCCGTGGACACCGCCGACATCCGCGGTCACCGCGCCCTGCAGCTCGACCACATCTCCGGCCGCTGCGTCAGCGTCGCCACGGGCTTCGGCCATCTCCGGGCAGATGGAGGCGATGAAGGTGATGAAGAGGATGCGGTGGGGGAGAGCGAGACGGTGTAGTCGAGGTAGTGGAGGAGAGCAAGATGACGCCGGTGGGGAAGAGGAAGACGATGCGGCAGGGAGGGAGGGGATTTGGGGGAAAGTGGTGTGGGGCGATGGAGGTGGTTGCCCCTCTTTATACGATGGGATGTTTCGGGCATGTCCCATGGACACGTTGTAACGCCCCGGATGTAACATTCCATAATTGTAACTCCAACTCTTGCCTTTTCCGGCTATGTTTTATGTTATTTCCTCCGTGGTTGGGTTTTGTCTTCGTTTTGCATTTCGTTCATGCCATGCATTTCATATCATGTCATCATGTGCATCTCATTTGCATTCATGTTCATCTCATGCATCCCGTCATTTTCCCCGTTGTCCGTCTCGGAATCCGACTCTCACACATGCACCCGTTGCACCCCTCAGATCTCGTTTCGTGAGCGGGAGAAAAACGTTCTCGAAATGGGCCGAGATTTGTCGAGTGGCCGTGGTACACCACCGATAGGCCGCCTGTCAAATTTCGTTCCATTTGGAGGTCGTTTGATGCCCCAACAGTTAACTGGGTAACCGTAAACCCCCCTCTCTTTGGAGCCCAACACCCCTCCAAAACAGCCCACTAGCCCATCTAAAACCACTCCATGATCTCCGTCGTTGGATCACGATCGTGTGGGCAAAAACCGCACCTCATTTGGACTCTCCTAGCTCCCTCTACCTATTTAAACACCCCTTCACCCCAAAATTCGCGGATAAACCCTAACCATCTTCCCTCGCGCCGCCGGACAAATCCACCCGCCGCCGGACGTGTCCGCCGGACACGTCGCCAGGACCAATCCGGGGACGCCACCTCAGCTCCGCCGCCTCCCGCGCCCAACCGGGGCGGGCCACATCACCCCCCCCGCCGACCTCTCTCTCCTCTGCCGCCGCCAGGGCCCGTGAAGCCCGAGTACGACCCGCGGGGCCCGAACCGTGCCGCCGTCAACCGTAGGAGCCCCGCGGCTCCTCCCTTCCCCGCCGCCGAGTCACCTCCGCCGCCGCTAGTCGCCGTCGTCCTCCGCGCCGTTCGCCGTGCGCCTTGCCCCGCGACCCCTTGTCGGAGCTCCAGCCTCCGTCGCCCCTGCGACCCCATGCCGGATCCACCGCCCCCAACCTTGCCGGCGTCCTCCTCTGCCTCCTCCCTCATCCCCGACGAGTTCTCCGGCCGACCTCGGTTTCCGCACCACCAAACCCTAGATCTGGAGTGGTATATTTCTCTAAGTCCCCAATATTTCTACATCACGTGACCTCCTTTGACCTGCCATATCTCCATGCTCGTAGCTCCGATTTGCGCATATGATATATCGAAATGTCCTTCTCGTGATGCTCTTAATGTTAGTGTCATTTGCATGCATGTTACTGCCCATATTCATGCCTTAATCATCATTGCAAAGGTGCTATATGATGTTGTCTGCTGGAATTCATCATAACTTGCTGATTTGTCATTTTCGTAGCATTTTGTGTGTGCATCCTTTCAACATCATGTCTACATGTTTTAGGAGCATCTCCATGCCATCTTTACAGTGGTGCAAGCCTTGTATTTTTCTGAGCTCTGTGGTGACTAGCACAAGCATGCAAAGTAGGCCACATGATGTTGCTGATTTCAAACACTTAGTATCTCTGCCAAGTTTTTTCCTATTGCATTATGTTGCTATGTTGACTTGTTGCCACAAGTAGATCCATGCATATTTTGATGAAGCTCAATAAGGATGTTTTGAAGATATGGTTATGCTCTATCCATTAATGCCTCTGGTTGTACTTATGGTGTAGTGTAGCTTGTCATTACCATGCTTTACTTTTGCTAAATATTGTTGCTGGCATATTGTTAACATGAAGTGCATTTTTGCCATGTGTTTTGCTAGTGATCCATGCACCCTATGAACTTTCTCTTGCCATGTTTAGCTTCATAAATGTGTCTTCTTACTGTAGGTTACCTTGTGATGCTATGAAATGCTTTTTGGTAAGTTGCATGAGCTTGCAAAGTTGTTATCGTGAATCTGTTTCTGCCATGCTATGTTTTTCTACTAAGTCTGAAACTGTTCATATCACTTGCCATGTTTGCATTGATGCTACCATATTTTCCGTGCATCTTTGGCTAAAGTTCAGTAAGGGAGTTTTCTTCATTGCCTTTAGTACAAGCATGCCATGCTTTTGTTTGACATGATATGTCCCTGTAGCATGTTGTTTGCTAGCTCTAAACGTTGCTACCTGATGTTGTTTATGCCATGTTTAGTATTTTCACTAAGTCTGTAACCTGTTTGTGATTTGCATTTTTGCCATGCTATTTTAGGCTTGTTCTAGTAAGTTCTAGCAGGAGCTCACTGTTCACGATTTGCAGAGCTTCACCTGTACTTCACGGCCATGTACTTTGTTGCTATGTCCGAGTGTCGTAGCATAGTTTCATGATGCATCTTAAGTGCTATGATGTTGTTAAGCGCAGTTTTGCATCGTTCTTGTTTTGCTCGTCATTTGCAAACCGTGCATCCGTTTCCGGTGATCCTTATATCGATTTTGACTGAAATCACCCCATCTTTCCAGTGGAATGTTTGGTTTGCCAAGTTGATGTCATGATCATATTTTCCTTTCCGGAGTACCCATATGCATTGCACATCATATCTTGCATTCCATGCCATGTCTTGCATCATGTTGCTTGTGCATTGCACCGTGATTGATTGTTGTTCTGTTGCTTGTGTTCTTGCTTTGGGTAGAGCCAAGAGACGAGTTTGTCAACGAGGATCCTGTTGAGTACGTTTACGAGGAGCAAGCTTTCGACAACCCTAGGAACTTTGCAGGCAAGATGATCATTACCCCCGATATCACTTCTATCTTTGCTTGCTAGTTGTTTGCTCTATCACTATGTCGCGTTACCTACCACTTGTTTATCATGCCTCCCATATTGCCATGTCAAGCCTCTAACCCACCTTCCTAGAAAACCGTTGTTTGGCTAAGTTACTGCTTTTACTCAGCCCCTCTTATAGCATTGCTAGTTGCAGGTGCAGTTGCAGGTTGTTCCATGTTTGGAACATGGATAGGTTGGGATATCACAATATCTCTTATTTAATTAATGCATCTATATACTTGGTAAAGGGTGGAAGGCTAGGCCTTTTGCTTGGTGTTTTGTTCCACTCTTGCCGCCCTAGTTTCCGTCATACCGGTGTTATGTTCCTTGATTTTGCGTCCCTAACATGATGACGATTTATGGGCCCCTCTTGATAGTTCGCTCTGAATAAAACTCCTCCAGCAAGGCCCAACCTTGGTTTTACCATTTGCCTTATAACAACTAAAAACTTGCATAGGGACTTTTCGGGCCCCGTGGACTTAATCAACCCCGGGCCAGTGCTCCACATGAGTGTTGGTTCAAACTAGAGCACCGTGCGTGGCCGCCCCTAGGCAACTTGGGGTATTTGGTATATACCTATACGCTTCGCTCATCCGGTGTACCATGAGAAAGAGATCGTGCTACTCCTATCAGGCTAGGTCAGTGCATCGGGAGGTCTTGCTGGACTAGTTTTACCATTGTCGAAATATCTTGTGCACCGGGATTCCGAGTCTGATCGGAGGGTCCCGTGATGGAGGATTGTCTCCGCGGATCGTGAGCTTGCCATGGGCTAAGTTGGGACACCCCTGTAGGGTTTCAACTTTCAAGAGTCGTGCTCGCAGTTATGTGGCAGATGGGAATTTGCTAATATCCGGTTGTAGAGAACTTGACACTTGACTTACATAAAAGACACCAACCGCGTGTGTAACCGTGATGGTCTCTTTTCGACGAGGTTCGGGAAGAGAACACGATGGGGTTATGTTTGAACGTAAGTAGTTCAGGATCACTTCTTGATCACTTCTAGTTTGTGACTGTTGCGTAGTCTCTCATCTTACTCTTGTACTCATATGTTAGCCACCATATTAGCTTAGCGCTTGATGCAGCTCCACCTCATAACCACATCCTACCTATAAGCTTAAATAGTCTTGATCTCGTGGGTTTTGAGATTGCTGAGTCCTCGTGACTCACACATACTAACAAAAACAGTTGCAGGTGCCGATGATACCAATGCAGATGATGCAGCCGAGCTCAAGTGGGAGTTCGACGAGGACCTTGGCCATACCATGTTTCATTTCCGGATGATCAGTAGTGGTGCCCAGTTGGGACAATCGTGATTTAGCATTTGGGGTTGTCTTCTTTTCATTTGGATCCGTCCGTAGTTGGACTATGTGTGTACTCTGAATGATGTATGAATTATTTGATATTTGTGTGACGTGGCGATTGTAAGCCAACTATTTAATTATCCTTGTTCTTGTACATGGGATTGTGTGGAGATGACCCTTCTTGCGACAAAACGAAAATGTGGTTATGCCTCTAAGTCGTGCCCCAACACGTGGGAGATATAGCCACATCTTGGGCGTTATAAGTTGGTAATCAAAGCCATCCCCGACTTAGGAGCCCCCTGCTTGATCGAATCGCTGACGTTGTTGAGTCTAGAACAAAATGTTTTGAGTCTTAGGATTATATATATATCGAAGAGTAGGATTCTTTTTACTCCTCAACCCCCTTCGTCGCTCTGGTGAGGTCTCCTGACGTAGATGTTTTGACTTTCCTCTCCTCATTTTCACTATAAAAAAATTAGGATCACGTGGGTATCTTGGGATCGTGCTGATATTCTTGTGACGAGAACATTGTTCTTGGTGCCTCCCGACATTTAGGGGTTGTGGCAGTGTCCCGGGGAGTTGAGCTCCGAGGTGTTGCCGTCACAATTTTACCATTGTAGTTTTGGAATACCTGAGTTCACTGACATCGAAAATCTCTTTTATGCAGTTAGTGGTGAGATAACCTCGATGCCACCCGGTATTGGGGAGGGAGTTCAGGAGTATTGCCACAGCTCGTATAATGGATGCTTTTTGAAGGTTGAGGTACACGATTTCCGGAGTTTTCTTGGTTATGTGTTGACAGATGGATACAGATGGATACAGTTGGAGCGTAGGGCTTGTTAGTTGTGTGATATATATTGTGCCTCCATGTATCCCCAACACCAAATTGCATAACCAGAAAGTTTCAGGAGTTTATAGGTGGGAATTCAAGTAGCTCTTAGTTATTCTTCCGTCAGATATTTGGTATGTGATTGGGTGATCCTTACCATTTATTTGTTCCAGTCGTACCTTGTTATTTCATTCATCAATCTCTTTTAAAGTGGCTTCTCACCTTAATGGTCGTGTAATGTTAACTTTGGAATTCATTCATCCAATCCTTTTTCGAATGTTTATTGTGAAGACTATATGTTGCAATTTCTATCCGTTGATTTAGCTTATGTATCTATCTATCATGGTTCTAACAGATGTCACCATCTTCAGGATGGCTCCTCCAACGCGTCTGAATTCAGACCGTAATGATGGGGATCAGGCAAACCCTCCACCTCCGCCACCTCCTCCGCCTCTGGAGGCATGGCAAACTGTCATGGCAGCCACCAACGCCAATACCCAGATGCTTTTGCAACTCTTACAAGAGTGCAACCAAGGCCAAGGCAACCAAGGAAATCAAGGTCAAGTGCAATTCAATAATCAGCCTCAGTTTGCTACAGTCAAGCAGTTTCTTGCAAATCAGCCAAAGTCTTTTAGCAATTGTGCTGAGGCCATGGACGCCGATGATTGGCTCGTGGACATCAGGAAGCATTTTGAATGTAGCAATACCAGGCCTGAGGACGTCAAGTTTGCTTCTTTTCAGCTCAAGGACCAAGCTGCTGATTGGTATCAACAATACACAGATTCTAGAGTGGGTCGAGTGATTACCTAGACTAACTTCTGCCAGGATTTTAAAGCTCATCACATTCCAACAAGTGTTGTCGAGAGCAAGCGTGAGGAATTCCGCAATCTCAAGCAAGGAGGCATGTCCGTGTATCAATACAACATCCAGTTTCAGAAACTTGCTCACTTCGTGAGGCAGGACGTTCCTAATGAAAAGAGCATGATCTATCACTTCAGGGGTGGCCTCAAAGAGGATCTGCAGTTAGCTCTCGTTATGGTTGAGCCTACTCAGTTCGATCAGTTCTATAACATGGCCCTCAAGCAAGAAGTTGCTCGGCTCAAGTGTGAGGCTTCAAAGAAGAGAATCAAGGATGCAGTTTACTCGTCTTCTTCCTCCCAAGTGGTAGCTAAGCAATAGAAGTTCTAGCTTCCTCCGCCTCCTTCGTTTCGTCAACCCTACTAGCAGAAGAACTCAGGTGGTCGTGGATCTTCCCACCCACCCAATCCAGGCTATCAGAACAAGTCTCAGACTCAACCTCCAAGGACAGGTGGTCCTCCTCCTCCTTATCATCATCCGCTCTCAAAGGTTACTTGCAACAAGTGTGGTCTAAAGGTCACTATGCAAACAAGTGCACTCAAAGGCGCCTTCCGCCTCCTCCTCTTGTGAGTTCTTCAAGCATTGCAGTCGTCAAGCACAATCCAAAGCATGCAAATGTGAACATGTTGAATGCAGCTCAAGCGGAGGATTCTTCAGATGCGATCATGGGTAACCTCTCTGTTAACTCTATTCCTGCTAAAGTTTTTATTCGATACGGGTGCATCGCATTGTTTCATGTCAAGACCGTTCTTTGCAAAGCATGATTTCACTTGGTCTTACCTAGATAAACCTTTGGGTGTTGTTTCTCCAGGGTTGTCAATGAGAGCCAATGCGATAGTTCCTGATGTCACCATCAAGATGGGAAATTATAAATTTCTGGCTTCTCCTATGGTTCTTGGCGACTCTGATATTGATCTTATTCTCGACATGGATTGGCCTTCTCAGCACAAGGCTGCTCTTGATTGTGCCGCCAGGGAGATTAAATTGACGCACCCTTCTGAGGATGTGATCATCTATGCCGCTCGTGATGAAACCATTCGGTTGTTCTCTCTCAATGAGAAGGGCGAGTTAGACGCCATTTCTCAGAGTCCAGTTGTTTGTGAGTATCAAGATGTCTTTCCAGAAGAGTTTCCGGGTATGCCTCCTCACCGTCTAGTTGAGTTTGTTATCGATCTTGAGCCTGGCACTGAACCCATTTGCAAGCGTCCATACAAGCTTGGACCAAAGGAGCTGAGAGAATTGAAGAAACGGCTCGATGAACAAGAGCGTCTGGGTCTGATCAGACCGAGTTCATCTCCGTGGGGTTGTGGTGTTCTTTTTGTCCAGAAGAAAGATGGCACAGATTGACTTTGCATCGATTACTGTCCATTGAACAAGAAGACAATCAAGAACAAGTATCCACTTCCCAACATCAATGATCTATTTGAGCAACTCAAAGGTGCAAAGGTGCTCTCCAAGCTTGACCTCCGTATGGGTTTTCATCAGATTCGCATTCATGAAGAAGATATCCCTAAGACAACATTCAGAACTAGCTTTGGTTCTTATGAATATACTGTCATGTCTTTCAGCCTTGTCAATGCCCCTCCAATATTCTCTCGTATGATGAACTTCATCTTCAACCCCTACACAAATGAATTCATCCTGGTGTATCTCGATGATATCTTGGTGTTCTCCAAGAATAAGAAGGATCATGCCAAACATTTGCGATTGGTGCTCGACAAGCTCAGAGAGTATCAATTCTACGCGAAGTTCTCCAAATGTGAGTTTTGGCTTGATGAGGTTCTTTACCTTGGCCACATCATCTCCGCCAAAGGCATTGCTGTTAATCCAGAAAAGGTTTCTACAATTGCCAACTGGGAACCTCCTCAGAATGTCAAGCAGCTCCGCAGTTTCCTTGGTCTTGCAAGCTATTGCCGAAGATTCGTTGAGAATTTCTCAAAGATTGCTAAACCTCTTTCCAACCTCCTCTAGAAGCATGTCAAGTATTCCTGGACTCCTGAGTGTGACGTTGCTTTCAACACTCTCAAAGAGAAACTCGCCACAACTCCTGTCCTAACTCCTCCTGATGAGTCCAAGCCATTCGAAGTTTTCTGTGATGCCTCCTTGCAAGGTCTCGGTGCCGTGTTAATGCAAGAGAAGATACTTGTGGCCTATACTTCTCGTCACTTGAAGCCAAACGAAAGGAACTACCCCACTCACAATATTGAGTTGGCGGCAGTTGTCCATGCATTAATAACATGGAGACATCTCTTGTTGGGAAGGCAAGTGGACATTTTCACCGATCACAAGAGTCTCAAATATATCTTCACTCAACCCAACCTCATCCTCGGGCAAACTCGTTGGGTCGAAATGATTCAAGAGTACAATCCAAGTATTGAATATACTCCAGGTAAGGCCAATGTGATTGCAGATGCTTTGAGCAGAAAGGCTTATTGCAACAACTTAATTCTCAAGCCATTCCAAACAGATCTTTGTGAAGCTTTTCTCAAGCTCAACCTCCAAGTTGTTCCTCAAGGTTTTCTTGCCAACCTTCAAGTCACTCCAACTTTGGAAGACCAAATTCATGAGGCACAACTCCTTGATACCATGGTAAAGAAGGTGAAACGCGGTATTGCCAAGGGATTATCCAAATACAAGTGTTATCGCATTGATGACAAGGACACCTTATTCTTCGAGGACCGGACTATGGTTCCTAAAGGTGATCTAAGGAAGGTCATAATGACCGAAGCGCACAATTCTCTTCATTCCATTCATCCAGGCAGTTCGAAGATGCACCATGACCTCAAGCAGTCATATTGGTGGACTCGAATGAAGCGAGTGATTGCTCAATTCGTGAATGAATGTGATGCCTGTCGAAGGGTGAAAGCAGAACACCAACGGCCAGCTGGTCTCCTCCAACCTCTTGCTATTCCATAATGGAAGTTTGATCATATTGAAATGGACTTTGTCACCGGCTTCCCAAAGTCCAAGTGTGGGAATGATCCTATGTTCGTTGTCATCGACAAGCTTACAAAAGTGGCTCATTTCCTTCCAATCAAAGAATCTATCACGGCAGCTCAGTTGGCAGAGCTATAAACCTCCATAATTGTCTCGTTGCACGGAATTCCGCAATTGATCTATTCAGACCGCGGAAGCATTTTCACTTCTAAGTTCCGGGACTCCTTCCAGAAGGCCATGGGCACCAACATTCACTTCAGCATGGCCTTCCATCCTCAAACAAGTGGCCAAGTCGAGCGAGTCAATCAAATCCTCGAAGACATGCTCAGAGCTTGTGTCATCTATTTCGGTATGAAGTGGGAAGGTTGTCTCCCATATGTCGAGTTCTCCTACAACAACAGCTTCCAAGCAAATTCGGGCAAGGCCCCATTTGAAATTCTTTGTGGCAAGAAGTGCCGTACTCCTCTCAATTGGTCCGAGACTGGTGAACGCCAACTTCTTGGCAACGACTTGATCACAGAAGCTGAAGAAATGTGTAAATTCATTCGTGAAAATCTCAAAGCCGCGCAATCGCGCCAGAAGAGTTACTATGATAGCAAGCACCGTGACTAGGCTTTCGAGATCGGAGACCATGTCTACCTCCGCGTCTCTCCAATGAAAGGCACTCAACGCTTCGGTATCAAAGGGAAGCTTGCCCCGAGATATGTGGGTCCTTTCAAGATCATTGACAAAAGAGGCGACCTCGCCTATCAACTTGAGCTCCCGTCCAACTTCACAAATGTGCACGATGTGTTTCACGTGTCACCGCTTCACAAGTGCTTCAAGACGCCTAAGCGCACCATCAACTTCGAAGAGATTGACCTCCAAGAAGATTTGTCTTATCATGTGCATCTCGTTGCCATTATTGAAGAAACCGAGCGCAAAACTCGTAGCAAGTCAATAAAATTCTTGAAAGTTAAGTGGTCTCACCATTCCAACCGAGAAGCCACCTGGGAGCGCGAGGATCACCTCTGTTCCGAATATCCGGAGTTCTTTCAGTCCTAGATATCGGGTCGAGATCCTCTTGTAGTGGTGGAGAGTTGTAACGCCCCGGATGTAACATTCCATAATTGTAACTCCAACTCTTGCCTTTTTCGGCTATGTTTTGTGTTATTTCCTCCGTGGTTGGGTTTTGTCTTCGTTTTGCATTTTTTTCATGTCATGCATTTCATACCATGTCATCATGTGCATCTCATTTGCATTCGTGTTCGTTTCATGCATCCGGTCATTTTCGCCATTCTCCGTCTCGGAATCCGACTCTCACACATGCACCCGTTGCACCCCTCAGATCTCGTTTCGTGAGCGGGAGAAATTTTTTCTCAAAATGGTCC
Organism: Triticum urartu; assembly: GCF_003073215.2. Lineage (NCBI taxonomy): Eukaryota > Viridiplantae > Streptophyta > Magnoliopsida > Poales > Poaceae > Triticum > Triticum urartu. Next base: position 571,892,034 of record NC_053023.1, on the reverse strand, counting down.
GAGATTTGTCGAGTGGCCGTGGTACACTACCGGTAGGCCACCTATCAAATTTTGTTCCATTTGGAGGTCGTTTGATGCCCCAACAGTTAACCGGGTAACCGTAAAACCCCCTCTCTTTGCAGCCCAACAGCCCTCCAAAACAGCCCACTAGCACATCTAAACCCCCTCCATGCTCTCCGTCGTTGGATCACGATCATGTGGGTGAAAACCGCATCTCATTTGGACTCTCCTAGCTCCCTCTACCTATTTAAACACCCCCTCCCCTCGAAATCCGCGGATAAACCCTAACCATCTTCCCTCACGCCGCCGGACAAATCCACCCGCCGCCGGACGTGTCCGCCGGACACGTAGCCAGGACCAATCCGGGGATGCCACCTCAGCTCCGCCGCCTCCCACGCCCAACCGGGGCGTGCCACGTCACCCCCCGGCCTCTCTCCTTCGCCGCCGCCAGGGCCCGCGAAGCCCGAGTCAGGCCCGTGGGACCCGAACCGCGCCGCCGTCAACCGTGGGAGCCCCACGCCCGAGCCCTGCGGCTCCTCCCTTCCCTGCCGCCGAGTCACCGTCGTCCTCCGCGCCATTCGCCGCGTGCCTTGCCCCATGACCCCTCGTCGCCGGAGCTCCAGCCTCCGCCGCCGCACCTCTCCGCCGGCGCCGCCCCCGTGACCCCTCGCCGAATCTGCAGCCCCAACCTCGTCGGTGTCCTCCTCCGCCGCCTTCCTTAACTCTGGCGAGTTCTCCGGCCGACCTCGGTTTCCATGCCGCCAAACCCTAGATCTGGAGTGGTATATTTCTCTAAGTCCCCAATATTTCTACATCATGTGCCCCCCTTTGACCAGCCATATCTCCATGCTTGTAGCTCCGATTTGCGCATATGATATATCGAAATGTTCGTCTCGTGATGCTCTTCATGCTAGTCTCATTTGCATGCATGTTACTGTCCATATTGATGCCTTAATAAACGTTTCAAAAGTGCTATATGATGTTGTCTGCTGGAATTCATCATAACTTGCTGAATTGTCATTTTCATAGCATTTTGTGTGTGCATCCTTTGAGCATCATGTCTACATGTTTTAGGAGCATCTCCATGCCATCTTTACAGTGGTGCAAGCCTTGTATTTTTGTGAGCTCTTTGGTGACTATCACAAGCATGCAAAGTAGGCCACATGATGTTGCTGATTTCAGACACTTAGTATTTCTGCTAAGTCTTTTCCTGTTACATTATGTTCTATGTTGACTTGTTGCCACAAGTAGATCCATGCACATTTTGATGAAGTTCATTAAGGCTGTTTTGAAGGCATCTTTGGCTAAAGTTCAGTAAGGGAGTTTTGTTCATTTCCTTTAGTACTAGCATGCCATGCTTTTGTTTTCCATGATATGTCCCTGTAGCATGTTGTTTGCTAGCTCTAAACGTTGCTACCTGATGCTGTTTATGCCATGTTTAGTATTTTCACTAACTCTGTAACGTGTTTGTCATTTGCATTTTTGCCATGCTGTATTAGGCTTGTTCTAGTAAGTTCTAATAGGAGCTCAATGTTCATGATTTGTAGAGCTTCACCTGTACTTCACTGCCATGTGCTTTGTTGCTATGTTGTAGTGCTGTAGCATAGTTTCATGATGCATCTTAAGTGCTATGATGGTGTTAAGTGCAGTTTTGCATCGTTCTTGTTTTGCTTGTCATTTGCAAACCGTGCATCCGTTTCCGGTGATCCTTATATCGATTTCGACCGAAATCACCCCATCTTTCCAGTGGCATGCTTGGTTTGCCAAGTTTATGCCATGATCATCTTTTCCCTTCCAGAGTACCCATATGCATTGCACATCATATCTTGCCTTCCATGCCATGTCTTGCATCATGTTGCTTGTGCATTGCACTGTGATTGATTGTTGTTCCGTTGCTTGTGTTCTTTCTTTGGGTAGAGCCGGAACATGAGTTCATGAACGAGGATCCTCTTGAGTACATTTACGAGGAGCAAGCTTTCGACAACCCTGAGAACTTTGCAGGCAAGATGATCTTTACCCCCGATATCACTTCTATCTTTGCTTGCTAGTTGTTCGCTCTATCGCTATGTCGCGTTACCTACCACTTGTTTATCATGGCTCCCATATTGCCATGTCAAGCCTCTAACCCACCTTCCTAGCAAACCGTTGTTTGGCTAAGTTACCGCTTTTACTCAGGCCCTCTTATAGCGGTGCTAGTTGCAGGTGCAGTTGCAGATTGTTCCATGTTTGGAACATGGATAGGTTGGGATATCACAATATCTCTTATTTAATTAATGCATCTATATAGTTGGTAAAGGGTGGAAGGCTAGGCCTTTTGCCTGGTGTTTTGCTCCACTCTTGCCGCCCTAGTTTCCATCATACCGGTGTTATGTTCCTTGATTTTCCGTCCCTAACACGATGAGCGTTTATGGGCCCCTCTTGACAGTACGCTTTGAATAGAACTCCTCCAGCAAGGCCCAACCTTGGTTTTACCATTTGCCTTATAACAACTAAAAACTTGCATAGGGACTTTCCGGACCCCGTGAACTTAATCAACCCCCTGGCCAGTGCTCCGCATGAGTGTTGGTCCAGACTAGAGCACCGTGCGGAGCTGCCCCTAGGCAACTTGGGGTATTTGGTATATACTTATATGCTTCGCTCATCCGGTGTACCCTGAGAAAGAGATCGCGCTACTCCTATCAGGCTAGGTCGGTGCATCGGTAGGCCTTGCTGGACTAGTTTTACCATTGTGGAAATATCTTGTGCACCGGGATTCCAAGTCTGATCGGAGGGTCCCGCGATGGAGGATTGTCTCCGCGGATCGTGAGCTTGTCATGGGCTAAGTTGGGACACCCCTGCAGGTTTAAACTTTCGTGATCCTTGCTCGCTGTTATGTGGCATATGGGAATTTTCTAATATCCGGTTGTAGAGAACTTGACACTTGACTTACCTAAAAGACGCCAACTGCGTGTGTAACCGTTATGGTCTCTTTTCGACGAGGTTCGGGAAGAGAACATAGTGGGGTTATGTTTGAACGTAAGTAGTTCAAGATCACTTCTTGATCACTTCTAGTTTACGACCGTTGCGTAGTTTCTCATCTTACTCTTTGATACATCTCCGTCGTATCTACTTTTCCAAACACTTTTGCCCTTGTTTTGGACTCTAACTTGCATGATTTGAATGGAACTAACCCGGACTGATGCTGTTTTCAGCAGAATTGCTATGGTGTTATTTATGTGCAGAAACAAAAGTTCTCGGAATGACCTGAAACTTCACGGAACATCTATTCAGAAATAATAAAAAAAATCCTTGCAAAAGATGAATACCAGGGGGCCCACCACCTGTCCACGAGGATGGGGGCGCGCCCCCTACCTCGTGGCCCCCCTGGAGCTCCTCCGACCTCAACTCCAACTCTATATATTTGCTTTAGGGGAGAAAAAAATCAGAGAGAAGAATTCATCGCGTTTTACGATACGGAGCCGCCACCAAGCCCTAAAACCTCCCGGGAGGGCTGATCTGGAGTCCGTTCGGGGCTCCGTAGAGGGGAATCCATCGCCATCGTCATCATCAACAATCCTCCATCACCAATTTCATGATGCTCACCGCTGTGCGTGAGTAATTCCATCGTAGGCTTGCTGGACGGTGATGGGTTGGATGAGATCTATCATGCAATCGAGTTAGTTTTGTTAGGGTTTGATCCCTAGTATCCACTATGTTCTGAGATTGATGTTGCTATGACTTTGCTATGCTTAATGCTTGTCACTACGGCCCGAGTGCCATGATTTCAGATCTGAACCTATTATGTTTTCATCAATATATGAGTGTTCTTGATCCTATCTTGCAAGTCTATAGTCACCTATTATGTGTTATGATCCGTTAACCCCGAAGTGACAATACTCGGGTTACTTACCGGTGATGACCATAGTTTGAGGAGTTCATGTATTCACTATGTGCTAATGCTTTGTTCCGGTACTCTATTAAAAGGAGGCCTTAATATCCCTTAGTTTCCATTAGGACCCCGCTGCCATGGGAGGGTAGGAAAAAAGATGTCATGCAAGTTCTTTTCCATAAGCATGTATGACTATATTCGAAATACATGCCTACATTACATTGATGAATTGGAGCTAGTTCTGTGTCACCCTATGTTATGATTGTTACATGATGAACCGCATCCGGCATAATTCTCCATCACCGATCCATTGCCTACGAGCTTTCCATATATTGTTCTTCGCTTATCTACTTTTCCGTTGCTATTGCTATCATCACTACAAAATACCAAAAACATTACTTTTGGTATCATTACCTTTTGCTACTGCTACCACTACTATCATATTACTTTGCTACTAAACACTTTGCTGCAGATATTAAGTTTCCAGGTGTGGTTGAATTGACACCTGAACTGCTAATACTTGAGAATATTCTTTGGCTCCCCTTGTGTCGAATCAATAAATTTGGGTTGAGTACTCTACCCTCGAAAACTGTTGCGATCCCCTATACTTGTGGGTTATCAAGACTATTTTCTGGCGCCGTTGCCGGGGAGCATAGCTCTATTCTTTGAGTCACTTGGGATTTATATCTGCTTATCATTATGAAGAACTTGAGAGATCCAAAAACCAAGATTTATCCCTCAACTACGAGGGGAGGTAAGGAACTACCATCTAGCTCCGCACTTGATTCACCTTCTGTTTTGAGTAAGTTTGCGACACCTAAACCTGCTTCTGCTATTCGTTCTGATATGTCACATGTTATTGATGATGCCACTTCTGCTATGCATGATACTTATGATGAAACTACTTCTATGCTTGATACTACTATGCCACTTGGTGAATTTCTTGATGAACAACTTTCTAGGGTTAGAGAGAATGAAAATATTGAATCTGATAATATTGATGAAAGTGATGATGAAGACTTGCCCGTTATTCCTAAGGGTTATGTTTTTGATAAATAAGCTTCTTTAACTATTTTAGCTTGCAAAGATAGTTATGAACTTAAGAGGTTATTAGCTAAATGGAATAGGCAATCTCTAAATGCTAGGATGAAACCTGACAATGCTTTTGCTACTTCACCTATCTTTGTTACCAATAAGGATTATGAATTCTCTATTGATCCTGATATAATTACTTTGGTTGAATCTGATCCTTTTCATGGCTATGAATCTGAAACTGTTGTGGCACATCTTACTAAATTAAATGATATAGCCACCCTGTTCACTAATGATGAGGGAACTCATTACTTTTATATCCTTAAAATATCTCCGTTCTCATTAAAGGGTGATGCTAAGATATGGTTTAATTCTCTTGATCCTGGTTGTGTGAGTAGTCCCCAGGATATGATTTATTACTTCTCTGCTAAATATTTCCCTACTCATAAGAAACAAGCTGCTTTAAGGGATATAATTTTGTGCAAATTGAAGAAGAGAGTCTCCCACAAGCTTGGGGGAGGCTTCTCAAGTTACTCAATGCTTTGCCTGATCATCCTCTTAAGAAAAATGAAATACTTGATATCTTTTATAATGGACTAACTGATGCTTCCAGAGATTACCTGGATAGTTGCGCTGGTTCTGTTTTCAGGGAAAGAACACCGGATGAAGCTGAAATTTTATTGAATTATATGTTGACAAATGAAAATAATTGGACACTTCCTGAACCAACTCTTGAGCCTATTCCTAAACCAACTCCGAAGAAAAGAGCTGTTCTATTTCTCAGTCCTGAAGATATGCAAGAGGCAAAGAAATCTATGAAAGAAAAAGGTATTAAAGCTGAAGATGTTAAGAATTTACCTCCTATTGAAGAAATACATGGTCTTAATTTACCGCTTGCTAAAGAAACATATGATCTTAATCCATTACCTATTGAAGAAGTACATGGTCTTGATAACCCGACATAGGTAGTAAAGGTAAATTCTCTCTATAGATATGATAAAGCTGAAATCCCATTTACTAAGTTTGCTAGCCCATGCTTAGATGAGTTTGATAAATTTATGGTTAAGCAAGAAGACTTCAATGCTTATTTTTGTAGACAATTGAAATACAATTCAAATATGCTTGAACACTTGGGTGATTATATGGCTAATGTTAAAGGTGAACTTAAACTTATTAGTAAACATGCTTCTATCGTTACCACTCAAGTAGAACAAGTACTTAAGGCTCAAAATGATTTGCTCGATGAATTGAATGGTAAGGATAATGATAATGCTGTTAGAGTGGCTACTAGAACTGGTAGAATGACTCAGGAACCTTTGTATCCTGAAGGCCACCCTAAGAGAATTGAGCAAGATTCTCAGAGAAATAATATAGATGCACCTAGTCCTTCTAAAAGGAAGAAAAAGAAAAATGATAGGACTTTGCATGCTTCTAGTGAACCTATTGCTGAAACACCTGAGAATCCAAATGATATTTCTATTTCTGATGCTGAAACACAATCTGGTAATGAACCTGAAACTAGTGATAATGTTAATAATAATGTTCATGATGATGCTCAACCTAGTAATGATAATGCTATAGAAATTGAACCTGCTGTTGATCTTGATAACCCACAATCAAAGAATCAACGTTATGATAAGAAATACTTTATTGCTAGGAAACATGGTAAAGAAAAAGAACCATGGGTTTAAAAACCCATACCTTTTCCTCCCAAACCATCCAAGAAAAAGGATGATGAGGATTTTGAGCGCTTTGCTGAAATGATTAGACCTATCTTTTTGCGTATGCGATTAGCTGATATGCTCAAAATGAATCCTTATGCTAAGTATATGAAAGATATTGTTACAAATAAAAGGAAGATACCGGAAGCTGAAATTTCCACCATGCTTGCTAATTATACTTTTAAGGGTGGAATACCAGAGAAACTTGGAGATCCAGGAGTACCCACTATACCATGCTCAATTAAAAGAAACTATGTTAAAACTGCTTTATGTGATCTTGGAGCCGGTGTTAGTGTTATGCCTCTCTCTTTATATCATAGACTTGATTTGAATAAGTTGACACCTACTGAAATATCTTTGCAAATAGCTGATAAATCAACTGTTATACCTGTTGGTATTTGTGAGGATGTGCCTGTTGTGGTTGCAAACGTTACTATTTTAACAGACTTTCTTATTCTTGATATTCCCGAGGACGATAGTATGTCTATTATTCTTGGAAGACCTTTTTTGAACACTGCAGGGGCTGTTATTGATTGCACTAAAGGCAATGTCACTTTTCATGTTAATGGTAATGAGCATACGGTACACTTTCTGAGGAAACAACCTCAAGTTCATAGTATCAACTATATTGGAAAAATTCCATCGATTATATTTGGAGGTTTTGAATTTCCTCTTCCTACTGTCAAGAAGAAATATGATATTCTTATTATTGGGGATGTGCATATCCCCGTTGAGGTAACATGGTGTTATTCGAAATTTCTCCGGTTCCATGTTATTCGGAATGAGTTCGTTAACAAGACTTGATCAACCTTGTTAGTGGATTCCTTTTGATGAGCATGAGATGGATGAAACTAGAAAGCACAACTCTCTGTACCTTCTTTTTACTTTCTGTTATTTATATTAAATAAAATAAAAATAAGTAGTTTCCCTCTGTTACCTGAATTATCAGTGCAATATAAAAATACCTCAAAAATAGAAGTTCTCCAAATGCCCTGAAATTTAAATATGATTTTTCTGGAATATTTGAGAATATTTGGCACTGAGAACACAGTAGGAGGAGCTGGCACCTGACCACGAGGGTCAGGGGCGCACCCTACCCTCCTGGGCGTGCCCCCCTACCTCGTGGGCCCACGGTGGCCCTCCTCCACTTATTCCTGCCCCCACACACTCCTTCTTCCTCCCACAAACACGAATATCCATCTCAAGCACGAGTTCTGGCTCATTTTGCTGCGATTTTCGATCTCCTTGCTCAAAGCACCTCTCACAAAACTGCTTGGGGAGATTGTTCCTTGGTACTCCCTCCGTTTTTATTTAGTCCACATATTAGCTTTGATCAAAGTCAAGCTTTGTAAACTTTGACTAAGTTTATAAACAAAAATATTAACATATACAATAAAAAATCAATACCACTAGATTCATTATTGAATGTACTTTCACATCATATAGATTTGTTATGGTAAATGTTTATATATTTTTCTATAAACTTGGTCAAACTTTGCAAAATTTGACTTCGGTCAAACCTAATATGCAGACTAAATAAAAAATGGAGGGAGTATGTGACTCCTCCATTGGTCCAATTAGTTTTTGTTCTAGTGCTTTATTCATTGCAAATTTATGCTGCCTAGGTGACCATGTTCTTGAGCTTGCATGTCAAATTTATATGGTTCCAAGTAGTTTTGATGCATGATATAGGCTCTAGGCACTTGTAGGAGTAGTTGCTATCAATTTTGTTGAGTTTAGTTTACTTTTATTTTGAAGTTACTAAAAATTTCAGAAATTTGTCAGAGGAAGAAATATGTTTAGGAAAATGTACCAAGGGGGCTCTTCAAGGAAACAAGAGCCCAGGCTTGCAATGTGTGGTGCTGATGATGAGCCACCAAGAAATGCTCCAGTGCGTCCTTGTGAATGGCCTTCGGAAAGCTTTATGGATCGAGCGGGAATTAAGAAAGAATTTAACGCATATTTGCGTAACGCTGATCTTGTGAGCTTCGAGGAAGAAAAATGCCGTCAGTACCACTATCTCACTAGTTCCTTTGTGAGGAGGTTTGAATTTTCATCTTCACGTAATTCTCCAACTGTCCTGTTTGATCTTTATGAAAATTCTTACACTATGGACTTAGAGGATTTTACCACTGCTTGCAAACTTCCACAATGGGGTAGTATCAGGGAACCTCGCAAATCTGAATTTAGAGATTTTCTTGCTAGTATAACTGTGGGGGAATCTAGAGATATAACACAAGCTACCATAGGGAGCATTCATTTTCCTGCTATACATTATTTTGCTCTCTTCATAGGTAGATGCATTAACGGTAAAGATGAAGCATGTCACATGTGTGCCCCTAATCTCAGTATTCTTAGGAGTGCTGTGTTGGGAGATAAATCTTATAATTTGGGAGCCATTGTTGCACGTAGGTTGCATCTGAATAGATTTAATGGAGATTTCTTTGGTGGAATTTATGCAACCCGCTTAGCTGATTTTCTTGGTGTAACTATATGTAATGATGATATTGAATTACCTCCTGCTTACCTAGACTTTAATGCTATGGTTCACCACCAGTTTGTCGAGAGGAATGAATCACCTCTCCAGTATCGTTTAATCTTTGACAGACGTCGTGCTGTCCGTATTACTCTCCCTGCTCCTGCCTTCTTTGATTATCAGGAAAAAGGAAGATACGTTATTACAAGAGAGGATGCAGATGAGTACGAGAGGAGGGCAGAGGCCGCTCGTCGCCACGCTGCAGCTCAGGAGGTGATAGCCGCTGCATCTCAGTACGACCCCAACTATTATTATGGATATCCGTCAGGCCAACCGTGGCCATAGACCAACTTAGGCCAAAAGCCTAAGCTTGGGGGAGTACGTATTTCTTACCGACATTACATTTATGTTCACACACTCATTGCTAGATGTCGGTGCTCATACTTTTTCATTGTACCATCCATGCTAGTTTATTTTCCTTTTTATGCTCTCTTCTTGTGTGTTTGATAAACCTTAAGAAAAACCAAAAAAATTAGTTGTAGCTTTTAATTAGTTTACTTTCCATGCTTGTAGTAGTAATTAAAAAGAAAACCCAAAAAGATTTCATGTTCTTCTTTTGCTTGTTGGGAGCTTTCATGTGTAAATAGTTTTATTTCTTTTCTTTTCTTTGGGGGTCGATAGGAGAAGACCATAATTAAATTGTTGAAGTAGCTCTTATATGCATTATTGTTGATCTGACAAAAGAGCCCATATTGCCTTGTCTTCTCCTGTTTATTGAATGCTTGCAGATTCCAGCTTAGTCCAATGCACGTGCACTATTATTATTATTCACATCGTTCGGTCGTGCAAGTGGAAGGCAATTATGACGATATATGATGGACTGACTGATATGAGAAAAGCTGGTATGAACTCGACCTCTCTTGTTTTTGTAAATATGATTAGTTCATCGTTCCTGATTCAGCCTATTATGAATAAACATGTTTGCAATGACAACTAGATATCATAGTTTCTTGTGCCATGCTTGATTAGCTAGGAGCTTATAATGATTTACCTTGCGTGCCAACATGCTATTAAAATGGTTGGGGTGTGGTGTGATAGGGTGGTATCCTCCTCTGAATGATTTAAGTGACTTGACTTGGCGCATGTTCACGCATGTAGTTGAAACAAAATCAACATAGCCTTCACGATATTTATGTTCATGGTGGATTATATCCTACTCATGCTTGCATTCGGTGTTGATTAATTTTAATGCATGTTCATGACTGTTGTCGCTCTCTAGCTGGTCGCTTCCCAGTCTTTTGCTAGCCTTCACCTATACTAAGCAGGAATAGTGCTTGTGCATCCAACTCCATAAACCCCAAAGTTATTCCATATGAGTCCACCATACCTACCTATATACGGTATCTACCTGCTGTTCCAAGTAAATTTGTATGTGCCAAACTCTAAAGCTTCAAATAAATATCCTGTTTTGTATGCTCGAATAGCTCATGTATCAACTAGGGTTGTCCGTATCTTGCATGCTAGGCGGGTTATTCTCAAGAGGAGTGGACTCCGCTCCTCACTAACGAGAAAATGGCTGGTCACCGGGATGCCCAGTCCCATGCTTTATGCAAGATAAATCAAAATAATTGCAAACAAAACTCCCCCTGGGACTGTTGTTAGTTGGAGGCACTCGCTGTTTCGAGCAAGCCATGGATTGATGCTTGTTGGTGGAGGGGGAGTATAAACTTTACCATTCTGTTTGGGAACCGCCTATAATGTGTGTAGCATGGAAGATATTGCCATCTCTTGGTTGTTATGTTGACAATGAAAGTATACCGCTCAAAATATTATTCATCTCTATTTCAAAACCGAGCTCTGGCACCTCTACAAATCCCCGCTTCCCTCTGCGAAGGGCCTATCTATTTACTTTCATGTTGAGTCATCATCCTCTTATTAAAAGCACCAGTTGGAGAGCACCACTGTCATTTGCATTCATTATTGTTAGTTTACATTGAGTATGACTTGACTGGATCTCTTTTACCATGAATTACAATGTCTAGTCAGTCCTTGATCTTTAAAGGTGCCCTGCATTTATGTTTTGCGGTCTCAGAAAGGGCTAGCGAGATACCATCTTGTTATATCATATTATGATTGTTTTGAGAAAGTGTTGTCATCCGAGATTTATTATTATTGCTCGCTAGTTGATTATGCCATTGATATGAGTAAACTTGAGACCTAAGCGTTATTATGAATGTGGTTAGTCATAATCTTTGCTGAAAACTTGAATGCTGGCTTTACATATTTACAACAACAAGAGCAAATAGAGTTTGTAAAAGTTTTTCTTTATCACTTTCAGTTTATCAACTGAATTGCTTGAGGACAAGCAAAGGTTTAAGCTTGGGGGAGTTGATACGTCTCCGTCGTATCTACTTTTCCAAACACTTTTGCCCTTGTTTTGGACTCTAACTTGCATGATTTGAATGGAACTAACCCAGACTGATGCTGTTTTCAGCAGAATTGCTATGGTGTTATTTATGTGCAGAAACAAAAGTTCTCGGAATGACCTGAAACTTCACAGAACATCTATTCGGAAATAATAAAAAATCCTTGCAAAAGATGAAGACCAGGGGCCCACCACCTGTCCACGAGGATGGGGGCGTGCCCCCTACCTCGTAGCCCCCTAGAGCTCCTCCGACCTCAACTCCAACTCTATATATTTGCTTTCGGGGAGAAAAAAAATCAAAGATAAGAATTCATCGCGTTTTACGATACGGAGACGCCGCCAAGCCCTAAAACCTCTCGGGAGGGCTGATCTGGAGTCCGTTCGGGGCTCCGGAGAGGGGAATCCGTCGCCATCGTCATCATCAACCATCCTCCATCACCAATTTCATGATGCTCACCGCCGTGCGTGAGTAATTCCATCGTAGGCTTGCTGGACGGTGATGGGTTGGATGAGATCTATCATGTAATCGAGTTAGTTTTGTTAGGGTTTGATCCATAGTATCCACTATGTTCTGAGATTGATGTTGCTATGACTTTGCTATGCTTAATGCTTGTCACTAGGGCCCGAGTGCCATGATTTCAGATATGAACCTATTATGTTTTCATGAATATATGTGAGTTCTTGATCCTATCTTGCAAGTCTATAGTCATCTATTATGTGTTATGATCCGTTAACCCCAAAGTGACAATAATCGGGACCACTCCCGGTGATGACCGTAGTTTGTGGAGTTCATGTATTCACTAAGTGTTAATGCTTTGGTCCGGTACTCTATTAAAAGGAGGCCTTAATATCCCTTAGTTTCCAATAGGACCCCGCTGCCACGCGGGGGGGGGGGGGGGGGGGTAGGACAAAATATGTCATGCAAGTTCTTTTCCATAAGCACATATGACTATATTCGGAATACATGCCTACATTACATTGATGAATTGGAGCTAGTTCTGTGTCACCCTATGTTATGATAGTTACATGATGAACCGCATCCGGCATAATTCTCCATCACCGATCCATTGCCTACGAGCTTTCCGTATATTGTTCTTCGCTTATTTACTTTTCCGTTGCTATTGATATCATCACTACAAAATACCAAAAACATTACTTTTGCTATCATTACCTTTTGCTACCGCTACCACTACTATCATATTACTTTGCTACTAAACACTTTGCTGCAGATATTAAGTTTCCGGGTGTGGTTGAATTGACAACTCAGCTGCTAATACTTGAGAATATTCTTTGGCTCCCCTTGTGTCGAATCAATAAATTTGGGTTGAATACTCTACCCTCGAAAACTGTTGCGATCCCCTATACTTGTGGGTTATCACTCTTGTACTCGTATGTTAGCCACCATATTAGCTTAGCACTTGCTGCAGCTCCACCTCATAACCACATCCTACCTATAAGCTTAAATAGTCTTGATCTCGCGCGTTTTGAGATTGTTGAGTCCTCGTGACTCATAGATACTACCAAAACAGTTGCAGGTGTCGATGATACCAATGCAGGTGATGCAAGTGAGCTCAAGTGGGACTTCGACGAGGACCTTGGCCGTTACTATGTTTCATTTCCGGATGATCAGTAGCGGTGCCCAGTTGTGACGATCGGGATTTAGCATTTGGGGTTGTCTTCTTTTCATTTGGATCCGTCCGTAGTCGGACTATGTGTGTACTCTGGATGATGTTTGAATTATTTGATATTTGTGTCATATGGCGATTGTAAGCCAACTATTTAATTATCCTTGTTCTTGTACATGGGATTGTGTGAAGATGACCCTTCTTGCGACAAAACCAAAATGCGGTTATGCCTCTAAGTCATGCCCTGACACGTGGGAGATATAGCCGCATCTTGGGCGTTACACACGTGCTACCCCACGACCGCGGTCAGTTGCATGCGCCCACGTATACGAATACCTGTATGGTCAGCATATGAAACAACTATATGGGTAACGGTCAAAGGTGTACTCGGCCCTACGCGGCCCCACTCGTCAGAGTTAACGGTCAAAGGCATTGACCCGACGGCAACGTCTGTTGTAACCTGTTCTGAGGGTTTCGGGCAAGGGAGTGGGGAAAAGTGAGCAAAAGTTAACAGAGTGAGGATGAATGAGTAGTGCTAAGGAACCAGGGGCACAAAGATAAAAAACCTTATCCTTAATGGCAACTATACATGCGTGTCATGTCTCCTTCTGTCACTGAGATTGAGCACCGCAAGATCTAACCCATCACGAAGTACCTCTTCCCATTGCAAGAACAATCAATCTAGTTGGCCAAACCAAATGAAAGTTTCGAAGAAGAAATATGAGGCTATAATAATCATGCATATAATAGATCAAAGAAGACTCAAATAATATTCATAGATAGATCTGATCATAAACTCGCAATTCATCGGATCCCAACAAACACACCGCAAGAAGTCATTTTATCGAATAGATCTCCATGAACATCAAGGTGAACATTGTATTGAGAATCAAAAAGAGAGAAGAAGCCATCTAGCTACTGCTTACGGACCCGTAGGTCTGTGGTAAACTACTCATGCATCATCGGAGGAGCACCAATGAGGATGATGAACCCCTCCGTGATCCCCTCCGGCAAGGTGCCTGAAAAGGGCTCTAGATTGGATCTCATGGTTTTGGAACTTTTGGCGACTGGAATTGTGTTTCGTCGACTCCCCCAAGGTTTCTGGAATATTTGGGTATTTATAGAGCTGAGAGGAGGTGGAAAGGACTCTCGTGGGCCCCACCACCCACCTAAGTGCCAGGGGCCTCTAGCGTGCCCTAGTGGGTTGTGGGCCGCACGGGCCTCCCCTTTGGCACTTCCTTGGCTCCCAAGATGTCTTCTGGGCAAAAAAAATCTCCAAAAAGTTTCGTGGCATTCGGACTTTGTTTGGTACTGATATTCTACGAAGTAAAAAACAAGCAAAAACAGCAATCAGCACTGGGCACTATGTCAATAGGTTAGTCCCAAAAAATCATATAAAGTTGCTATAAAATGAATGTAAAACATCCGAGAATTATAATATAACAACATGGAACAATCCGAAATTATAGATACGTTGGAGACGTATCAAGCAACAACATCAGTAGTGATAGTAACTTAGCAAAGATCTATATGTGATAAGCTCGTAAGCATTGGATCGGTGACATTGTTGGATAATATTCATCATGTAACAGTTATAACCTAGGGCAACTCAGAACTAGCTCAAATTCATCAATGTAATGTAGGCATGTATCCCGTATATAGTCATACGTGCTTATAATAAGAACTTGCATGACATCTTTTGTCCTACCCTCCCATGGCAGCGGGGTCCATAAGGAAACTAAGGGATATTAAGGCCTCCTTTTAATAGAGAACCGAAACAAAGCATTAGCACATAATGAATACATGAACTCCTCAAACTACAGTAATCACCAAAAAGAATCCCAATTATTGTCACCTTGGGGTATGCGAATCATAACACGTAATAGGTGCGTATAACTTGCAAGATTGGATCAAGAACACAAATATATTCATGAAAACATAAAGGGTTCAGATACGAAATCATGGCACTCGGGCCCTAGTGACAAGCATTAAGCATAGCAAAGTCATAGCAACATCAATCTCAGAACATAGTGGATACTAGGGATCAAGCCCTAACAAAACTAACTCAATTACATGATAAATATCATCCAACCCATCACCTTCCAGCAAGCCTATGAAGGAATTACTCACTCTCGGCGGTGAGCATCATGAAATTGGTGATGAAGGAAGGTTGATGATGACAACGATGTCGAACCCCCCTCTCCGGAGCCCAGAACGAACTCCAGATATGGCCTTCCGATGAAGAACAGGAGGTGGGGGTGGCTCCATATCGTAAAACGCGATGATTCCTTCTCCTTTATTTTTTTCTTGGTGAATAGGTACTTATGAAATTGGAGTTAGGGTTGCGGGGGCTGGCAGGGGCCCACAAGCTTGATGGTGCGCCCCTAGGCTTGTGGCGCCCTGGTGGCCCTCCTCTGGTAGTTTCTTGCGCCAGTATATTTTATATATTATGAAATAATTCTCCATAAATTTTCAGCTCAATCCGAGATCTTTTATTTGTTCACAAAAACAAGTTCCATTCAAATCATGCAAATTACAGTCCAAAACAAGAGCAAAAGCATTTGGAAAAGTAGATACGTTTGGGATGTATCAACTCCCCCAAGCTTAACTCATTGCTTGTCCTCAAGGAATTCAGTTGATAAACTGAAAGTGATAAAGAAAAACTTATACAAACTCTTTTTGTTCTTGTTATTGTAAACATGTTTAGCTAATGTCCGAGTTTCCAGCAAGGATTATGAACTAACCGTATTCATGATAACATTTAGGTCTCACATTTACTCATGCCAATAACATAACCAACTAGCGAGAAATAATAAGATATCTCGGATGCCAACAATTTGTCAAAACAATCATGATGTAATATGATAACATGGTATCTCGCTAGCCCTTTCTGGAACCACAAAACATAAATACAGAGCACCTCTGAAGTTCAAGCAGCGACTAAACATTGTAATTCATGGTACAAAAGATCTAGTCATGCTAACACTCAACATTAACTATACACAATGCATAAGAATGATAATAGTGCTCCCTAACTGGTGCTTAATTTAGAGGGTGATGACTCAACAATAAAAGTAAATGGATAGGCCCTTCGCACAGGGAAGCAGGGACGTGTAGAGGTGCTAGAGCTCAAAGCTTAAAACTGAGATAAATATAATTTTGGGAGGTATGCCTTTCCTGTCAATGTCACGACCAAGAGTTTTCAATATCTTCCATGCTAAACAAATTAGCGGCGGTTCCCAAGTGGTAAAAGTAAATTTTACTCCCCTCCACCAACAAACACAAGCCATTGTTAGCCGAATCCTCGGGTGCCCTCCATACCAACAACTTTCAGGGGGAGTTTGTTTTATTATTTCTGCAATTTTGATTATGGGATTGGGCATCCCGATTACCAGCCCCTCTCGTGCAAGGGCGAGTGAATAAACACTCATCATGAGAATAAGCCGCTTAGAATGGAAGATATTGACCGCCCTTGTCTCTCCATGAGCGGTACGGGCACACAAAATAGATGTTCATTTGAATATTTAGAGGTGACACATGCAAATTTACTTGGAACGACAGGGTAATATCGCATATAGGTAGATACAATGGACTCATCTGGAACAACTTTGTGTTTAAGGGTTTGGATGCACAAGCAGTATTCCTGCTTAGTATAGGCGAAGGCTAGCAAATAGATTGAGAAGCGAGCAGCTAGAGAGCGAAAACGGTCATAAACATGCATTGAGAATAATTAATATTGAATACAAACATGAGTAGAATATCAAACACCATGAACATAATTATCGTGGAGGCTATGTTGGTTTTCAATCAACTACATGCGTGAACATGTGCCAAGTCAAGCCACTCGAAACATTCAGAGGAGGATACCATACTATTATACTATATCATAACCATTTTAATGCATGTTGACACACAAGATAAATCATTATCCACTCCTAGCTAATTAAGCATGCCATGAGCAACTACCATCTCTAATTATCATCACGAACATACTCATAATAATACTGAATCCACTACAAAAAAAAGACACATCCGTGACATTTTGGGTCAAACGAATTTTTTTCGTGTCATACATATGACACTTCTATGACGATAATTGTGACAAAACCCGGTATCATCATAGATGTGGTGGGCTCCTACTTCTATGACAAAAAATCATGACAGAAAATGGGCTTTTCATCCTAGGCGGGCCGGAGACGCAGCTGCATGACATTCTTTGGGCCGTCCATGACGGAAAAACCATGGTAGAAGCGAGGGCGAGGAAAATTTCGGGGAGTTCCCGGTTACGGTGGGAGGTCGGGGGCCGAGCGATGCGTGCTTCTCTCGTACATGTACGCGCGTGTGTGCGAGGCGTTGGCTCTAACTGAACCCGAGCGAGGCGTTGGGCTCTAACTGAACCCGAGCAATTGCACTACAGGCTATGCGTTATTGAACCCGAGCGATCGATCGATGGCTGTTAACTGAACCCGATCGAGCGATTCCTTCACTACTGCTGCTAACTGAAGCCGATCGATGCTGCCTCTGGATGAACAGTGAGCGTTGTGGGGGGGGGGTGGATGAACAGTTCCCGGTGGGGGTGGATGAACAGGACCCTGTGGTGTTGCCTCTGGATGAACAGGACCCTGATCGATCGAGCTGGTTGGGGCTGGATGAACAGGACCCCGTGGAGGGCTGGATGAACAGGACCACCCCGTGGAGGGAAGGATGAATAGTAGACGGTGGAGGGCATGATGAACAGTAGCCCGTGGAGGGGTGGTTGAACAGGAGCCCGTGGAGAGGGCTGGTTGAACAGTAGCCGGTGGAGTAGCGCGCGGTGGAGGCTGGATGAACAGTAGCCCATGGATGAACAGTCGCAGGTGGAGGCTGGAGGAGGTCGACGGTGGATGAACAGTAGCTCGTGGAGGCTGGAGGGGGTCGACGGTGGAGATGAACAGTATCCCGTGGAGTCCCGTTTTGCGGTACGCCACACCCCTCCTGATGAACAGGACCCCCGTTTCGACCGTAGCGCTCCAACACAAGTCCGTTTCGTCCGTTTTGCGGTACGCCACACCCCTCCCGATCAACAGGACCCCCGTTTCAACCGTAGGAGGTCCGTTTCCTCTGTTTTGCGGTATGCCAGACCCCTCCCGATGAACAGGATCCCGTTTCGAACGTGGCCGGTCGAACACAAGGCCGTTTCCTCCGTTCTGCGGTACGCCAGGCCTCATTTCCATTGCCTGTTCCGTCCAAGCCCTCCCGATGAACATGATGCATTCCGTTGCCTCCCCATGAACACGACGCATTCTGTTTCCTCCCCATGAACACGACGCATTCCGTTACCTCCCCATGAACACGACGACGACGTTGTTTCTCTGTTCTGACCCAGCCATGTACACGAGCCCTGGCTGTACGTATGCGCGAGTAGGCGTTCGAGACCCCGCCCATATGTACACATATGTGGCCGTATTTTCTTTCTTGCACCCTAGCCGCCTCTACTACGACACATGCGCGCCTCTACATCCACCAGTATATATGTACGTACACGTTCGCGACCAGAATGACAATGCTATGTACGCTTCGACCAGGTGGGTCCCGACTGTCAGGCACTTCCTTGCGTGTGAAGATGTAGCTGGTGGGTCCCAGCAGTCAGGGGGGCGAAATACGGTGGCCCATCCGGTGGGTCCCCGCTGTTAGGTGGAGGAATAATTATTTTACACGTAATAAGGAGGCACTTCCTTGCTGTGGCCATGGACCCAGCTGCCAGTCTCTCCACGTACAGTCCACATCCGATGGAAGCCATTCCTTGACCACGTTGACCATGCCGCGCCGAGAGCACCAGGGCGGTGGACGATGGCGAGGCCTAGGAAGGGGACGACGCGGAGCCGGGGAAGACGCGGCAGTGGATGCCCACGCGTAGAGGAGTACAAGGGTTCACTGGTTCGCTGTGGTGTGAGGCTGCCGTCGCCGCAGAATAACAGGGGGTGTGGGTGAGTAGAGGGATAGCCTGTCCAGCGATGTGAGTAGTAGGGGGCGGTGAGGCCTCCGCCGCATCGCAGCCAACCACGGGAGGCAGGAGCACGAGGCACGATTGGCGCTGGTTTGGGCGGCTGGAGCAAGAAGACCAGAGGTTGAAGAAGCACTACGGCCGTTGGATGGACATCGTACAGTCACTGGAGCTGGAATCGTGCATATTGACTAAGTTGACAAAGCCCTCCATCCCCGTCAACTTAGTAGGCCCACAAGTCAGCCTGCCACTATACTGGGTCCAGCTAACAGGGGGAGTATTCATTTTTTCTGTGCGTAATAAGGAGGCACCTCCTTGCGTGCGAAGATATAGCTGGTGGGTCCGAGCTGTCAGCGGGGGTAACATTTTTTTCGCGAAATACAGAGGCCCTTTCGGTGGGTCCCTGATGTCAGGTTGAGGAATCATTATTTTGCACGTAATAAGGAGGCATTTCCTTGCGTGCGGCCGTGGACCCAGCTGTCGGCCTCTCCACGTAAAGTCCATTTCATATGCATGTCAGTCGTTGACCATGTTGACCAGGCCGCGCCGAGAGCACCAGGGCGGTGGACGACGGCGAGGCCTAGGAAGGGAACGACACGGAGGCAGGGAAGACTCGACGGTTGTTTCCCATGCGAAGGGAAGTACGATTGTACGAGGGTTTACTGGTTCGTCTGCTGTCGCCGGAGAATAACAGCAGGTGTGGGTGAGTAGAGGGATGGCTAGGCCAGCGATGGGAGTACGGTGGGGCGGTGAGGCCTGCGCGGCAGTAGAGCCGGCCGCGGGGAGGAGGGAGCAGGCAGTCTCGCCGGCGCCTGTTTGAGCGGCTGGAGCAGGAAGAGCAGAGATTGAAGAAGCACGACGGCCGTTGGATGGCCATCCAACAGTCACTGCTTGTGCGTCAACCTTTTTTTAGGAAAGCCTCAAATCTGTGGAAAACAGCATATATCCCATCTGCCATTATTTCTAATAATTTACAGCCCATTTGCTAATTATTAAGGTTTTTTTGGAGCCCATATTCTTTTTGTTAGCATTATAGCCCATATTGTGGCCACGGTTAAAAAATTATACGAAATTTTGCATATTTCGGTGCTGTCCGAACTGTTTTTAATCCCGAAATTTTGACTCACATTCAAACTGATTTTAAAAATAAATGTATATCAATATAAAATCCAACAAATTCTCCACGCATAATAATTAATGTAATTTGAAATCTCGAAATGAAAAAAAGAAACTAATTGCCGGTTTGATGTGTTTTAAAAATGTACAGCCCATTTCTCATTTCTGATGGGCCATTTTCTCGGCCAGCCGAATGAAAGCTCTCCTCGTCTTGAAAGATTTGCAGCCCAACAGGCCTGACAAAGCGACTTACTTGGCAAATCACAAAAAAACTGGGTTGTGGCCGTGGACCCAGCTGTCAGCCTCTCCATGTACAGTACTCTTCCAATGGAATGTCATTGACCATGTTGACCACGCCGCGCCGAGAGCACCAAGGCGGTGGACGACGGCGAGGCCTAGGAAGGGGACGACGCGGAGCCGGGGAAGACGCGACAGTGGTTGCCCATGCGGAGAGGAGTACGAGGGTTCACTGGTTCGGCTGCGGTGTGAGGCTGCCGTCGCCGTAGGGCCTGGCTAGCGGTGGGAGTAGTAGGGGGTGATGAGGCCTCATCGGCAGCACAGCCGGCCACTGGAGGCAGGAGCAGGCGGTCTCCCCGGCGCTGGTTTGGGCGGCTGGTGCAAGAAGAGCAGCGATTGAAGAAGCAGCAGGACCGTTCGATTCAAATCCAACGGTTACTGCTGCTAGAATCGTTTGTTGACTAAGCTGACAAGCCCTGCGTACGCGTCAACTTAGTAGGCCCATAGGTCAGCCTCCCAACCGGTGCGCCCCAGATGTCAGTGGGAGGAATCATTTTTTTCGCGTAATAAGGAGGCAATTGATTGCGTGCGGCCAGGCCAGCGGAGTGAGTAGGGTGGGCCGGGGAAGCCTGCGCGGCATCACAGCGGGCCACAAGAGGAGGGATCAGGCAGTCCCGCCGGCCCTAGTTTAGGCGGCTGGAGCAGGAAGATCAGAGATTGAAGAAGCACGTCGGCCGTTGGATGGACATCCAACACTAACTGCTGCTAGAATCGTGTGTTCACTGACAAAGCCTTGCGTAAACAACTCAGCCTCGAGATCTGTGGCGTGTACAGCCCATTTGCTATTATTTTTATAATTTTTAGTCATTTTCTAATTCATATGGAATTTATTGCAGCCCGTTTTCCATTTTTAGAATTGCTGGCCATTTTCTGGTTAGTACGAGGGTCAAAAAATTAACTAAATATGTGGGAAATTTTGAAAATTCACAAATTTTAGCTGGGGAACGAAATATTCTTAATCCAAAAATTAATAGCCATACTAAAACAAATTTAAAAATAAATTAGTACTATGTCATGTTAAATCCAATGAAATACGTATAAGATATCAGTGAAGAACAAAGACAAAAAAGAAACTTATATCCCATTTGCTATAATTTTTTTGGAATTTTCAACCCCTTTTGATATTACTTTTAACAGACATTGACCATACTCTTAAGCCAGGCCGGAATGCATCCCTACTCATCTTGAAAGATTTGCAGCCCAGTAATTCGGAGAAAACAAATAGGCCTAACTTGGGTATTCTTCAAAAAGAAATACTGGGCTACCTATTTTCCCAAAGAACTGGTGCATGAGCATTTAGCTTTATTTATTTACTTATTTATGTTTAGGGGACCATGAGCATGTACCTGGGCCGGATTCATGTGAGAGCCTCCCTTCCAGTTAATTATGGGCTTCTCTATTGGGCCTTCATCAGTGGGCTACATGTTATCAACAAGTGGAAAATGTGTTCCGAGTTTCAAAAAAAATGTGTTCCGTACGATAAATAGTATGCGCTACGTACGGTATGGGGCACTAAAGGATCGAACCGTGCAACGACTTCCAAAACATTGTGTTTGTCGTTCTAACAACACATTTATTCAACCAACAGACGAAATATACTACTGATTGTATATTGAAAACAGCAACAGCAGCAACCAGGTCTGGGGGTGCAACAGAAGCAGTAAGCAGGCCAGAAGAGTGAAGAAGCAACTCTCTCTTCCAAACCAAACATCAACCATCATTACAAAAGGGCTACCAAAAAAGAACAAGTGTATGCATCAAACTAAATAAAGATCCTACTACACCAAGTGTACGCATCTAACTAACTGGCTCAGTTAGACGTTACTATTTATTTTTTCAAAACGGAGGCAAAAGAATTGCCTCGTCGATTAATTAAGAAGAAGAGAATTGCTTGGTTAATCTACGGAAAACCGGGCTAAAACCTAAGATGTTACTATTTATTAAGCTGCAGTGGAGTCGTAGATGGAGAGGAGTGGGAAACTTCACTGGTTCAGGTGCGCGGCAGCACAGCCGCGGTGCCGCCCACGGGAGATAGGAGCAAGAACAGAGGTTGAAGAAGGAGCACGGCTGTTGGATTAACATCCAACGGTCCAGATGCTAGAATCATTTGTTGATTAAGTTGATAAAGCCGTGCGTACATGTCCGCTTAGTAGGCCCACAAGTCAGTCACCAAATCTGACGAGTCCCAGCTGTCAACGGGATGAATAATTTTTTCACAAAACAAGGAGGCACTTCCTTCCATGCGAAGATACAGCCGATGGGTCCCAGCTGTCAGGTGGAGGAAACATTTTTTCAGCTTAATAAGGAGGAACTTTCCTTGCGTGCGACCATGGACCTCGTGGGTCTCAGCCGTCAGGCTCTTCACGTAAAGTCCTCTTTCGATGACTCTCGTTTGTTGACCACGCCGCACCGAACGCAGCGAGGCGGTGGACGACGGTGAGGCCCCGGACGGGAACGACTCGGAGATGGGAAAACGCGGTAGTGGAGTCGCAGATTGAGAGGAGGAGAAGGGTTATAACTGGTTCTATTGCGGCGTGGGGCTATAGTCTGTGGAGAATAACAGGAGGTGTCGAGGGGTGGAGGGATAGCCTGGCCGGTGGTGGGGTAGCGCTTCGCAGCGATGCGTGCTAAGCAGAGCCGCTAGCCGCCGGAGGCCGGATGAGGCGGTCCCGGTGACACTGGAGGAAGAAGACGAGAGATTGAAGGTGCATGCCGGCCGTTGGATATAAATCCAATGGCTGTGGATGACACAATCATTTGTTGACCAAGTTGACAACGCCCTGCGTAGGCTTCGACCTATTGGCCCACATGTCAGCCTGCAAAAATGTGGCATATATTTAACCCATGTTTTCTAGAATGTACAATCCATTTGCTGGGCTGGGTGAACAAATAATTTCGCGTCAATCAGGCCCATTTATATTTTCTAAGAAATCCCAGCCCATTTGCACTTCCTTGAAATACACGTATAAGGTGGGCTCATTATATATACTCCCTCTGTCCGAAAATACTTGTCATCAAAATGGACAAAAAGGGATGTATCTAGATACATCCCTTTTACCCATTTTGATGACAAGTATTTCCGGACGGAGAGAGTATAATGTTATGTTAGAAGGAGCAATTAATATCAAAGAATAAACCGGAGAGGCACATTATATATATATAATTAAGAAATTAGAGAGTTATTGCTCAAAATAAAAATGAGCGCGTTATTATTAAATTGGTCCTTAAAATCTTCGCAAGCTTTTGTATGCAATCAACAGGATTTTCCTTGCCTGTGAGTCAAAAACATCCAGGATTTTTCTTGCCAACTTCTGTTAAACATTTACTTTTATAAGTTGGGATGTTTTTATAATGTATATATAAGTCTCTATAAAATATACGATAATAGTAATAATATAAATATATATAATGTGGTTAGAAGGGAAAACATAAATTGGACACAACATTACTTTTATAAGAGACCTGTGTTTTATACCCCACAGTAGGAATACTAACAAGTTCACACACAAATACAACAGAAAAGGTAAACATTAATATCAAACTCAGGTTCACAGGACACGTTCATATCCATAGCCAACATTCACAATCAACAACTCAAAAGATTCATATATACACAAGCTCAGCATATCTATGCATCCAAATGATTGATGGATCACACGACAATATTCATACATAATTTACAAAAAGATTCAGATATACACATGTTCAGTATGTTTATGCATCCAAATGATTGAGATCACAACCAATATGATCCATGGACGAACTTTAATTACCTAGGGTACAGACTGGTAAATGGTGTTTAATCGGAGGTACTTCTTGCTAAAATTAGTTCTTTACGAGTAAACTTTCGAGTACATAAGAGGCAGCAGACAATCTGAACTTTGCTTGTAGGTTTATCCTCAAATAGTGGCCTCGTGCCGAGGGAGGTTTGAGCAACTTGGACACTACTTTCATCCAACCAGTTTACTGGGTCATCTTGGTCCTGTATCTCGCCAAAATTCTACATTGAAAAGACGAGAAAGGAGGCGGTTGAGAAAATGAACCACCCAAATTTTTTATGCAGTTCGACTGAAATGGAGCATCCTTGGCATGCAGACTGATTAAGTGCCAGATGAATATACGCGTCAACCAACTTGTCTGGAATCTTTAGACTCCATGCCATATAGTTCGCTACCATATGTGCCGATAACCAAAAGGCACAAGTTGGGACCAAACACTGGACTGTGTTTTTCTGGGCTATGCACCAAGCAATATTTTTGGCATTCACTCTCCTAACACTTGGAGTTTGACAATTGGTTGACGCCGGTTGATACTCGAATGAATATAGGCACTTCTTGTCAACATCGATGCTTGTCTGAGTGAACTTTGGAGTACATAGCAGCAGCATAAGTACCTGTCCATCTGATCATTTTGTGCAGTTCTACTGAAATCACCCGATGTAATGATTTGCCTGCGAGTTCAGGCTCCAAATTACTCCTTTATGAAATCGGCAAACAGTAGCACAATACCAAATTACCAATACATATGACAGGCACAATAATCAGGATAAAGACCAGTACAAACCTGTGTGAGGCAGCATATCAATTACTATTTCCTTTAACTGGAAGCCGAGATAAGCCAAGCGACTGACAACAAAGGAAGAAAGCATGCGGAGTTTAGCGACTAACAGGAAAGGACGGAAGCTGTCGAGGCAATGAAGCACCCAAAGTTTTTGTGCAGTTCCACCAAAATCGAGCATCCCGGTTGGCACATATATTGAGAGAGTGAGATTACTGTAATAGTGGGACTAGTTTATGAAACATACACTAACAAATAGAAGCACCCTCATTATCTTAATGGGTAAAGTTAGCAACATAGTAGTCTTGCTTAAAGAGAGGTATTAGTTTATTTAATCAGTGCCAATTAGCTCAACTCAACACTCAAAGCATTGCCATTTATCATAGGTTGCAAAACTTTAACGTGCAAAGATAAAGGAGTTTCTCATGACAGTAGCACGATAAAAATAGAGATAACAGCAAACTAATATGGATGAAGGCCTTAGGCCCGTACCAACCTGAGAAAAAAAGCTTATTCATGTAGTCCCATAAGAGATGATAAATCACTCACTGGAATCACACAATAGTATATATTTTTGTGCACTTCAAATGTATGGTTGAAATCACTCTTATTTACCAGTGCTGAGATTATATCGAAAGATTATCAAGAACTTCCAGCAGAGTTAAAGCACTGGCTGGGATACAGTTCATTGTCTTGTCTTGTGTAGTTCCATTTAATGTATGATTGGCACAACATGATCCCTGTTTGCACAAGTAGGAACAAGGTGAAACCTTCATTAGCTTAGTGAGAAAGGATAGGAAGACATTAGCATATTACTCAACCAGTAGCATCAAATTCATGATGGACAATACGCAAAACATTGCCTCATTGAACCAATGGCAATAAATTGACATGCAAAACAATAGCACTATTATGTCATGACACTAATAATATTCCCTCCCTGCTCCACCACATGATTCACCTCCATAGACAAACATACACACGTACATGATTCAGCATAGGGTCCTACTAAAGATTTGTTTAACTCCAACAGGAAAATTAGGCAGTAATAAATTAGTGGTACTTAAGTACTCCTAATTAATTAAGTGAGACAGCAGAAGTGGAAGGGCTCCTTGGAGGATTGTCTCACATGTAAGGTAGTCGTTGCCGGAGCCCTTGAATGGCCTCAACTGAGGCCTCTGGCTTCAGCAAGATTGCCTTGGCACTGTTTATTCTTCTTCTTCTTCTTCCTCTTCATGCTCTGTTTCTCTTTCTCCTCACCAGTTGGTGAAACCAAGTACATGATTGGCCTTCTAATTCAGAATTGGTTTTGTCAGTGAGGGAGTACAAGTGTACTAGTAAAAAACAGCATTATTTTCTCATGGCAGTCGGAAAATAGAGATGAACACATGCATTAAATATCATTCTTACCTAAAGGAAGGTTATGGCGCCAATATGGATGATGAGGATTGGATCACAGATCTCCCTTTGTGCAGTTCCACCAAAATGAACCAACTGTTCCATTCTGACATTCCAGTTAAACAGCACAAAAGTCACTTCTTTTAAGAAGAGTTTTGTGTAGTGCACCAAAAGGTCACAACAGCAACCAGGTGAATTGGATATCCCTGTTTGCACAAAAAAGGCATAGAGGAAACAGTCAGAGTCTCAAACAATTACAGGCAAAAACATTTGGCTAAACTTGTCATGGCTTATAATAGTGGCATGGCTTCATTTTTTCCAGGGACATTAGATTAAGAACAGCTAAGCCTGCATTCGGTTCACAGGTTTGGTGCAGGATTTTTGTAGGAACACAATTCCTATGGTATTCTTTCCCTTCCAACCGTTCGGAACACGGGAAAGGTGAATAGTGTTTCATAGGAAAGCTGGTTTGGTAGTACTGATTCCATAGGATTAGAAACATCCACGCGCTGCTCATTTTTTGGCGGAAGCCCAAGGCAGGCGCTCACTGCCATGCGTTAGACAGGTTGCTGTGCTGTGTTGCTGGAATAAAAAAATCAACCTATGTGTGGTACGTGAGGTGAGGACAAGAGTAGTCACTGTGTAGCTGAATAAACAAATAGCTTCTCATACTGCCAAGCATGCTACTCTAAAAAAACAAATCTGTACATTTCGTAGTCCATCCGAACACATTCTCTTGAGAGTTTCCTCCGGTTCGCTGTTCCATAGATTTATACCTACATTCCTTTCCAATTCCTCTATTTTCATCAAGACCTATGTTTTCTGCCCCTTTATTCCAAATAGAGCCTAAATATTTGGTATAAGGGCATGGGACAGTGGGTGCACCAGCAGTCCAACACCATGTACGTAAACAGGGGCATAAAGTGGTGATTCATAGTTTGTTGCCTCGAGAAACAAACATCCAAGAAACATATCTGGGTTGGTCCCATTTTTGTTCACTCTAGACACCTACTCCTATGTGTGGATAGCAAATCTAGTCCTGGTCATACCACTGTGTACAGTGTTACCCCTATATTTCCCTTTTTGACCAAGAGACCGGTTGGATGACCAGTCTGTACTACTTTCACCCCATTTCCTTCCTGTTTGTACCAAGTCGGATGTACATACTAAATTCCCCCACCCCACTTTATTTATTGTTTGAACCAAGTACTCCCTCCGTTCGGAATTACTTGTCATCAAAATGGATGTGTCTAGAACTAAAATACATCTAGATACATCCATTTCAATGACAAGTATTTTCGGACAGAGGGAGTACAAGATTCGACTCCATGAAGTAGCTTTACCTCTAACAATAGAAGAAAAAAAATATGTGACATTGGACCATCCGATTAAGAGGGGCTGAGAGGTAGAAAATGATGCACATGCAGCGACGTAGCGAGCTGGGGAAGTAGAGCTAAGGAGGTTTCGAACGAAGATATACCTGAAAGTCGTCGGGATGTGGATAGGTGGGCGGCGGGAGGCCGGATCCGCCCACAGGCAACGACGAAGGGATCAGAGGACCTCCCGCGCCGGCGCTCGGCCAGAGATAACTGTGCGGCCGGCAGTGGGTCTCCTCCCTCACTGTCGACGACGGCCTAAACGCTGCCCCTCCTCCCCTTCACTGGCGGAGGGGGATACGTCCGGATCTGTAACCAGCGGTGAGGATAGAAAGCCAGTGTTTTTTGAAGGGAGAAAGACAGTGTTACTACCCCTATCTTGTTTAAATCTGGAGAGGATGAGAGTGTGTGAATAGAGCAACCCTAGCAAGCAAGCGCGGAGGCTCCGGCCTATATATACGTAGTGAGCAACCCTAGAAAGCAACCCTAGCAAGCAAGCAAGCCCTATCTTCGTCAACTCGTACAAGGCCGAGAAATTTGATTACTACAACGCCCTCTCCCTCGCGGACTAAGCTCCGGTGCCTTAACTGCACCTACCTTTGGCTGCATGACAGGAGGGCCAACCACCTGTTGGGCCCACCTGTCATAGACGCAAAGGCAGGAGCAGTAAGTTGAAGCTTTCACTATCCCTCCCGCACGAGGTGGACGGACATGCAGCAGTGGATTCGATACTGTAGAAGTAGGAGTAACATCATTATTGTTCGTCTTCTCGAAGAGGCGAAGAGCCAAGCGCAACCCGAACGTGGCAGTTGCAAACGCTCGCGTGGTGCGGTTCCTTGGAGTACTAGCCAGGCTCTTGCATGAGACAAAATTGCTATTGTTTAACAATTAAACTCCATTATCCATTGGTTGATACTCATTCTGCATAGGTCCACGCGCTTAGCAGCGTTTCCTCCTGGGGTCACCAATGTTTATTTGCTAACTAATAGCATTGCATGCAATGAACTAGCCATTGCAAGTCATTAAAAGCATGCACACCTCTCATCTCTTATTGGTTGATATGTCAAGAAACGAGAAACAAGGTAGAAGTTAATGCACCGCGCCTAAGTGTTTTGGGACTTTTTGGTTTTCGTAAGATGACTTACACACCTAGACGGAGGGGGTAGTATAGCCCTGTAAACCGGAAAGGAGTATTTGCCTTTCTAGAGATTTCAACAAGTGACTAGACCACACCATGTGCAGTACTCCCTCCCTTCCGGTTTATAGGGATCAAATCTCAAATCTCATGAACCAAGGCATTTTGCGATTGGAGGAATGTATCTCATACTTTACAAAACTACCCTAATTAAACTCATGCATTAATTACGTAGTTCTCTCGTTTTCCTCTCCGCCTTGGTCGCGGTGCACAATATTGATCACTCCTATATGACTAGCCGCTCTATCTACAGGCGGGACATTTCAAAGCATCCGGGCCCATGTGCCATCCACCAAATCACAGCGAGGTGCTACAGTCGAGACTCACCTGTAACCCCGGTGTGGCCGTCATGACCCGTCATATCACAAAACCCACACCTTTACCAACAGTGGTTAGGTGGCCTCCAAGTTGGACTGGACGAAGCAACCATCATTTCACTGGAACGCTCGTTCAAGCCCTTTCTTCCCTTTCTTGAAGAAAACCTCACTCCAGGCTACTCACTTCTGCCATTTTTCTTCTGTACCGACGAAGGAAAGGTGGGCGAATCAGTTATGCTGCTATATTTTCATTCCAAGAATCTTCTTTTTGCGAAGCACCGACCGATTCTCACATCCTATTATTTTCCCGTTTTCATTGCGATTGTGGTTTCCTTTCGATTGCTTTTTGTTTGTCAGTTCATTGATGGATCCTGGAGCACTAGGCAAAGAGTTGCCGGCGGACAACCCACTAGAGACAGTGATCTCCAGGAAGCGAGCACCGACCAACGAGTTGACCATGTTGGCGGGCCAACCCATGGAGATGAAGAACTCCAAGAAACAAGCATTGGCCAAAGAGTTGAGGACGTTGGCGGACGAACTCCTCAAAGGAAGTTGGAAGAACAGCAAGGGACCCACCGTGCCTACCCCAGGAACTCTGATTGTGAAAGTGTGTTATATCGACTAGAGGACGAATTCCTTAGCGAAGAACTACTAGTAGCGGAATAAGTACTCAAAAGTAAACATAACAGAACACAAGAATAGTCATCATGATGAAATGAAAACAGGCACATAGTACATGAAGCGTAAGCACAGGATAACACAGGATGAAGACAAACAGACTGAAGAAATTGAACTAAGGAAATTGAGAAAGTCTTCAGTCAAAGTCTTCAAACACAGATATGAACAAGCACACAACACAATTATGAGGAAATGAAAGAGTAGAGGAAATAGAACCAGTAAGCTTGGTGAAGACAATGATTTGATAGACCAGTTCCAACTGCTGTCTCAGTTGTACGTCTGGTTGGAGCGGCTGAGTATTTAAACTCGAGGACACACAGTCCCGGACACCCAGTCCTGAGCACGCAGCTCAGGACACCAAGTCCTCACCGTATTCTCCTTGAGCTAAGGTCACATAGACCTCGCCCAATCACTCGTGGTAAGTCTTCAGGCGACTTCCAAACCTTCACAAACTTGGTCACTCGGTGATCCACAATTCCTCTTGGATGCTCTAGACCATGACGCCTAACCATCTGGAAGAAGCACAGTCTTCAAAGGTAACAAGCGCCGGATCCACGCAGGATCAATCTCTTCAGTGATGCTCAATCACTTGGGGTTTGTAGGTGTTTGGGTTTGGGTTTTTCCTCACTTGATGATTTTCGCTCAAAGTCATCGGAGGATGGGTTGCTCTCAAATGACAAGTGTCAGTTTCTCTTGGAGCAGCCAACTAGCTAGTGGTTGTAGGGGGCGGCTATTTATAGCCTAGGGAGCAGCCCGACATGATAAGACATAAATGCCCTTCAATGATATGACCATTAGGTGGATAGATATTTTGGGACAGCTGGCGCATAGCACAGCAACGGTCAGAATTTTGAGTAGCAAAATCCTCAGGGCTATCATGTTCCTCACTGTGTAGGCAATCCACACTGGCGAAGTCCTAACTCCTCAGTCAGAACAAATTCCTTAGTGACCAGAAGAACTTCGTCTCTGCCACTGAAGAATATGACTGAACTGTATGAGATTTCCAATGGCTTCACTCGAAGGGATTGGTAGGTGCAGGATTTTGAGTTGAGCATCACATGGAAATTTTTCCTTAGTATTTACTCGACCCCCTTTAACAGTACGGTGTTTCCTATGACTCAAGAAAGAGAAAATGAAACTACGAGAACAAAAGTCTTCACGCTTCATGTTCCTCGAATGAACACCAAGTCTTCAAGGTCACACCAATTTCTTCACTTTCAAAGTCTTCAGAAATCCAAAGTCTTCAGTCGAAGAACTTCATTTTTAGGGGTTGACTTTCTCTGTAAATATCAAACTCCTCATAGACTTATAGACCCGTGTACACTCACAAACGCATTAGTCCCTTAACCTATAAGTCTTCAATACACCAAAATCACTAAGGGGCGCTAGATGCACTTACAATCTCCCCCTTTTTGGTGATTGATGACAATATAGGTTAAGTTTTCAACAGGGATAAACATATGAAGTGTAAATACTGATATTGAGGAATTTGATTGCAAGATATAGAAGAATTCCCCCTGAAGATGTGCATAGTGAGGAATTTGCTTTTGAAGCAATGCACACTTGAAGAGTTGAATCATGGAGATCTCCCCCTATATCTTGTAGTTCATACACGCATTTGACATATCACAATGAAGAATTTGAAATGCATGATGAAATATGGTGACTGATGTAATTCAGCATGCGTGCATTAGCATATATGAGGAATTAGCATGCAGAAAAACATATCAAAAGTATCAGAGCACCATCGGGTTTAAGTTTACAACTTGATCCAATAAAGTCTCAGAAGAACGAGAGTTGTAACTTAACAAAAAAATGCCCATATAGAAAGACCCGCTTGAAGACTATCTCAAAATTCTCCCCCTTTGTCATCAAATGACCAAAAGGATCGAATATGAGGACTAACGCCCCTGAAGAATATCAAGTTGATGAAGGAGCGCCAACGTTGTTGGGGTCGTTTGTCGTAGTAGGGCCTGCCACAGTGTCGTCCAAGTCTTCATTTTCATCAGTGTCGCGCGGTGAAGAAAATGAGCTGGCCACCAGAGAAGGAACCTTGACCTTCTTGAATTTCTTCGGTGGAGGTGCAGACCAGTCAAAATCTTCCTTGAGACCCATTTTCTTCAGATCGTCTTCACAATATAGATGTGACAGAATGGCCCAGGTGCGACCGAAGACTTCATGGAGGTAGTAATGGTTTTTCTTCACTGCATTGTGTGTAGCAGTCATGTTGTGAAGAAATGAACCAAACTGACGCTTAACCCATTTATGATTTCGATCCACCTTCTGGTGAAGACTAAGCAGAAGCTCACGATTAGTCATCACACGAGGAGCAGTGGCTTGAGGAGTGGACTTGGGTGCATTGGCAGAGTCATCATTGGTGGAATAAGAGGCAGCTTTGCGAAACTGACCATCCAATGGACGAATGCCTTCATCTATAACAGCTGGTGCCTTGCCCTTTTCATCAACTGACGAATAGGTCTACTTGAGGACTTCAATCGGGGGCAAGTAGCTGAGGTGATTCTGAAAATCAGCTTTGTAGTTGAGTGAAGACCTTGTCCTGAGGAATCTCATAATCCAAGGTGCATAAGGCTTCAGCTAAAACGGAGACAGTGCAACATTTGCCAGAGTCCTCATGAAGAAATCTTGATAATTGATAGGAATGCCATGAACGATGTTGAATACCAGATTCTTCATGATGCCAACAATTTCCTCATCAGATGAGTCGTGGCCTTTGATAGGACTCATTATCCTCGTAAGAATACGATAGACAGTTCTGGGCACATAAAGTAATTCCTTCACGAGGAATTTGGTTCTTGGTGTCTGACCTGGCTTCAAAGGTTTCATCAGAACTTGCATGTAGTGATTTGTAAGCTCAGGTTCACTATAGATGCAACGAGCTTCTTCAAGGGGAGGACTGAGTGGTAAGGCACGAAGCAATTCAGAAGCTGGTGCTGTGTAGTGAGTGTTTTCAGACATCCAGTCCAGCACCCATGAATTCACATCTTCAGAATCTCCTGTGATGTGCAGCGTTGCATAAAATTGAAGAATCAGTTCTTCATTCCAATTACAGATGTCAGAGCAAAAATTTAACAGTCCAGCATCGTGAAGAACACTGAGGACTGACACGAAACATGGCAGAGATTCCATATCCACGTGAGGAATGTGCTCATGGTAGAAGATTTTCTCTTTGTTGAACAACACTGAGGAATAGAAATTTGATTGACTAGCAGTCCAGAAACGCCTCTTCCTAATGCGAGCAGAGTTATAAGGGTTGTAGTCTTCAAAGAATACATGCTCGCCGAAGAAATCATCAGCCTTGAACTTTTGCTTGCGTGAGAATGGATCCTTTGGCTTGGGCAGAGGAGTGTCAGTGAGTTGCATCACGACCTCAGGAATCGCAATCTCAGGTTCTTCAGGCTGAGGAATTTCTGGTTCCTCTTCAGTGGCAGTCTGCGTCTTCAGATGTTCAGCAGCAGCAGTTTCTTCAGCGCTAGTGGCTAGAATTTCTTCACGCACAGATGAAGTGGGGTGAGTTTCTTCAGAGCCCATTTGAACAGTTTGTGCAGGTGACTGAGGTATTTGCTGCAACGTGTGAACATTGGAGAGTTTGGATGCTGGCTTTCCCAGAATTCATCACTTATCACTGGTGTGGAGCAGCCAACGTCCACATCTTCATCTTCCATTTCTTCAACGCCTGCCTCTTCAGCTGTGAACTGAGGCATAGGCGAGGAGATAACAGGTGTTGAAGGGATCGCATCCACTTCAATTTCTTCATCAATTTGCTCTGACGAAGCAGCAAAATGATTTTCTTCATCAGATCCGCTAGGGATCTCATATTCTTCACCAAAAAGAACAAGGTCCTTTGATGGCATGGTTGAGATTGGAACATCATCAATGGGATTAGCAAATGAACTGGTCAAAGGCTTCATCTTATTTGGAGCTGAAGAATCTGAAGTAGCTGATGCTTTCCTTTTCTTCACTGCTGCACGCTCTGCAACCTTGGTCTTCTTCACATCTGATGCAGATGGAAGGATCAGAGTTGGTGTTGGTGCAGGAGGAGCAGAGGAATCTGGTTGATTTTCTTCAGGCACAACTGATGCAGTTGCCCTGATTTCTTCAGTTTCTTCAGGCGCACCACTAGTGGATGCCCTGGCAATTTCTTCAGCAGCTAGAATGCAGTCATCAGCCCTGGAACTCACGTTTTCTTCAGCAGCCTGATTTTCATCAGCGGTGCTGGCATGTTCTTCAGTCGGCTGAGCAGATGCTTCAGCCTGAGGAATTTCTTATTGCGATGGGGCTGCAACATGTGAAGTGAACTTTTCAGTCAGTTTAACAAACCTGACTTTGGCTCCTTTCCAGTCAGCATAATACAAATCAAATTCATCACTGAGGCTTTTGATTTCAGCCTGGACCTTCACTAGTTCTTCAGTTGTCATGGTGACAATGTTTTTCTTCAGAAGTTTCTCTTTTCTGTACTGTGTTTTCTTGATTTGTCTGACCTTCTCATACTTCCATTTTTCTTCTTCAGTGAAAGCAGTCAAGACATGACTTTGACCAGAAGTGAGGTTCATCTCCGGCAAAGGCGTGTTGGGATTCTTATGCCATAGATCAATGAAGTCTAGGATCAGCCTTGGATCTAAAAGCAGTGGCACATTGCTTCCTTTGGCACTAGCGGCCCTGACTTGCCTATCTCTGATGATTTCAGCAAGTTCATCATCATCAGCTTCATCTTCTTCAGACGGCACTTGGAAGGCGACCTACTTCTTCTGAGAACTAGGGCGAGGACCTCGTCCAGCAGTGGCCTTTGTCTTCAGTAGAGAGGGTCCCGTTGAGGAATTTGGTGCAGCTGAGGAACTAGCTGAAGCTCCTGAGGCAATTGATATACCAGTAGTCCTTTGGCACGTGGCAAGATGCACAGGTGCAGAGGACTTTGTCGGAGCGGCCAAAGGCTTTGGCGGAGGAGCTGAGGACTTTTGAGGAACAGGAGTAGCATGAGGAATTTGCCGTGAGGGCTTTGAGGATTCTGGCCATGAGGGCATTGTTGGTGAAGCACTTGGCTTGCATGCAGGCTTCTTTGACATATCCTTCTTCGGCTTGACAGTAGAGGCCTTAGCAGAGGCAGCAGCAGCAGAGTCTTCATTGAATTTCCTCACTGCTTCTCTGGCTTGCTTAGCCAACTCGGCTTGGCGCTTGGCCCATTCATCAGGATAGTCCTCACCGCGCTTGAGGCTGGTGGGATCAGCTATTTGGCCAGGTGCCAATGGAGGTCTTGGGCATGGAGGATTGAGTGCGAATTTCTTCATGTACTTGGGAGTAACATACCTGTACTCCCTCCACTCTCTTGCCCATCTCCTCTCTATCTTCTGAATGCGCACCTTGCGCTTATTTTTGTCTTCCTCAGGAGGTGTGCAGTACCCAGCATATACATCATCATGGATCTCAAACGCTGTGTTGACCTCAGCCCTCTTTCCTCCTTTCTGTGGCTTCTTACTGTCAGCCATTTTCTTCAGTTGAGGAATTTGAACAATTGAATTTTCTGAAGAAGTATGCAACTTTTCTTCGAGGAACGCTGCAAATGAGTTAAGTTGATGAGAACCTAGTGATTTAGCAGCTGACATGAGTACCTGTGAACAGATTATAGTTGCGAGGAATTTGGAGAGGTCATATGCATTCTCAGAAGGTTTTATAAAAAACAAGTTTGAGGAATTTGACCAGATGAGTCTTGAAGAATTTCACCAAGCGTTCTTTGTCTTAGGTTCCAAAGATGTGTAGATCAAAAATCCACACATTTGAGGAATCTTGAAGAAAAACATAGCTTAGAGAAACGAATCAAGAACAGATGATATGTGAGGTGTTTTAGTGTGTGAAGATATGAAGAAAAACGCCTTTGAAGATTTTGTAGATAATCATTCGAATCAACGAGGGTAGTAAAAGTAACTTTTAATTACCTTGGATGAAGAACACGACGAATAGTGAGGTGGAGAGGTGAAGTTCGTCTGTGTATATCTTCCACGCCCTAACTCGGCAGAGGAAGATGGCTACGGCGGCAGCGGAGTGAAGATTTCCGCGGCCGACGCGAGTACGGCGGCGACGAGGTCGAGGCAGTGAAGCTCTTCCTCACCGGCAACGATGAAGTAGCGGCGGCGCTAGGGTTTGAGAAGCTCGAGCTGGAGAGAAGTCGAGTAGAGTAAAAGAAGTGAGGAAGGGGAAGAGGGGTATTTATAGCCATGGTGAAAAACTGTTCGCCTGAAGAAATCGGACGAACGTGCCCTTGACCCTTCTCATTCGCATGACATGTGTCACCCACGTACTGAGAGGTGGAGATCGTGTGCGATCGTGGGTGATAGTATAAGTGTATCGTGGGATGCGGAACGGTTTGAGCGGCAAAGCCGAAAATTTAGATAAGACAGGTTTTAAAGTTTCGTCGCAATTTCTTCAGCTGACAAGGACACAGTGAAGATTTTGAACGAGTTTCAAATAGAACGCGCATGAAGAATTTGTGAATAGATTGGGTTGAGTATAGCATAGAAGGGGAAGGGTCCGATCACATTCACTTAGCAGAAAAACCAACTTGAAGAATTAGCAATAAGTGAATGTTGTAGAGGACATAAACTCATATATATATATATATAGCCAATGAATAAAAATGACAGAAACAGTGAAGACAATGCAAAGTTGAAGAATATGAATAACTAAGGAATTTCAACTTTTGGTGGTGGCATGACCCACCGTATAAGAATGATGATTTCAGACACCGCGTACAATTTTCGTAGGGTTCTGAGAATCAAATTCTTCGTTAATTTCTTCACACTAAGAGTGTTATTCTTCATTGATTGAAGAACAACGTTTCTTCATGTGTTGCACATCTAAGTCATCAATTTCACATAAGTGTTAGGATGAGTGTCCTTTTCAAAGAACATTCAGCTCACACCGCAACTTGCTAAATCTCTTCTTATCCAAGGGCTTTGTGAAGATATCGGCTAGTTGTTCTTCAGTCTTCACATGCTCAATAGAAATGCCGCCCTTCAACACATGATCATGAAGAAAATGATGACGAATCTGAATGTGCTTAGTCTTCGAGTGCTGAACTGGGTTGTGAGCAATCTTGATGGCACTCTCATTGTCACAGAAGAGAGGCACATTCTTCATGTTGACGCCGTAGTCCTTAAGGGTTTGCTTCATCCATAGCAATTGAGCACAGCAAGAACCAGCGGCAATGTACTCAGCTTCAGCAGTAGATAGTGATACGTAGTTCTGTTTCTTTGAGGACCAACAGACCAAAGATCGTCCGAGGAAATGACATGTATCAGATGTTGACTTGCGGTCCACACGATCACCGGCATAGTCAGAGTCAGAATATCCAATGAGATCAAAAGCCGAGCCCTTGGGGTACCATAATCCAAGTGTTGGTGTGTGAGCTAGATATCGAAGAATATGCTTCACAGCCTTATGGTGTGATTCCTTCGGTGTAGCTTGAAATCGGGCACACATGCAAACACTAAGCATTATGTCTGGCCTAGATGCACATAAGTACAATAAAGAGCCAATCATGAGTGGTATACCTTATGATCGAAGTCGATACCACTTTCATCAATGCACAGATGGCCATTTGTGGGCATAGGAATTTTGACGCCTTTGCAATCTTGCATGCCGAATTTCCTCAGTACATCCTTGAGGTATTTCTCCTGAGATATGAATATGCCATTGCGTTGTTGATGAATTTGAAGACCCAAGAAGAATTTCAACTCTCCCATCATAGACATTTGATATTCTTCACTCATCATATAGGCAAATTCATCACTAAAACGTTGGTCAGTATAGCCAAAGATAATATCATCAACATATATTTGGCACACAAACAATTCACCATCATAAGATTTAGTGAAAAGAGTAGGGTCGAGTGAACCGGGTTTGAAGCCTTTCTTCATGAAGCATTCCTTCAAGGTATCATACCACGCCCATGGGGCCTGCTTGAGGCCATAGAGGGCCTTGTTGAGTCTGAAAACTTTGTCAGGATTCTTTGGATCTTCAAAACCTGGGGGTTGAGCAACATATACTTCTTCCTCAAGCTTACCATTGAGGAATGCACTTTTCACACCCATTTGATATAAAGTGATATCATGATAGTTAGCATAAGCAAGTAATATGCGAATAGCCTCAAGTCTAGCAACAGGTGCAAAAGTTTCATCGAAATCAATTCCTTCAACCTGTGTGTAGCCTTGAGCTACGAGCCATGCCTTATTCCTCACCACAAGGCCATTTTCATCTTGCTTGTTGCGGTAGATCCATTTTGTGCCAATGATATTGTGCTTGTGAGGATCTGGACGTTTGACCAGTTCCCAGACATTGTTGAGCTCGAACTGATGTAATTCTTCTTGCATGGCCTGAATCCACTCAGGCTCCAGAAATGCTTCATCTACCTTAGTGGGCTCTGTGATAGATACAAAAGCATAGTGCCCACAAAAGTTAGATAAATGTGAAGCTTTTGAGCGTGTGAGAGGACCTGGCGCTTTGATGTCATTGATGATCTTTCAACTTGCACTTCTTTTGCAATGCGAGGATGTGCTGGTTGTCGTTGAGGAATTTGATCAGCATTCTCTTTAACACCATTTTCTTCAGTATTTTCTTCAGGTGCATTAGCTCGACGTTCTTCATGTTCTGGAATGAATTCTTCAGCAGATTCTTCAGTAGGAATGACATCCTCAGTAGCCTTGAACTTGATAGTTTCCCCAGGTGCCGGTTCATCTATCACAATAGGTAGGTGCTCTCTTTGCGAGCCATTAGTTTCATCGAACCGCACATCTACAGTTTCAAAAACCTTGTGAAGAACGTTGTTGAAGACTCTGTAGGTGTGCGAGTCCTTTCCGTAACCAGGCATAAAACCTTCATGTGCTTTCAGTGCAAATTTTGAGTTGTGATGAGGATCTCTAATCCAACATTTAGCACCGAAGACTGTGAAATAACTTACATTGGGTTTCTTATCAGTGAGGAGTTCATAGGCAGTCTTCTTGAAGAATTTGTGAAGATATACTCTGTTGATGATGTGGCACGCAGTACCAATTGCCTCAGTCAAGAAACGATGAGGCGTTTTGTATTCATCAAGCATTATGCGAGCCATCTCAGCAAGAGTCTTGTTCTTGCGCTCCACGACGCCGTTCTGCTGAGGAGTATAAGGAGCAGATAACTCATGAGTAATACCAAGTTCATCAAGATAGTCATCGAGACCAGAATTCTTGAACTCAGTGCCATTGTCACTTCTGATGTGCTTGATCTTCACACCAAAGTTGGTTGAAGCCCTCGAGGAAAATCGTTTGAAGACTTCCTGCACTTCATGTTTGTAAGTAACAAGGTGTACCCATGTGTAACGAGAGTAATCATAAACAATAACAAAGCCATGTTGAGATGCTTCATTTGAAACAGCAGAATAATGATTAGGACCGAAGAGATCCATGTGAAGCAATTCAAATGGGCGAGTAGTGGTCATGATAGTCTTCGCTGGATGCTTGGCCTTTGTCATCTTCCCAGCTTCACAGGATCCGCATAGATGATCCTTGAGGAATTTGACATCCTCGATGCCAATGACATGCTTCTTCTTTGCAAGCGTGTGCAAATTCCTCATGCCTGCATGACCAAGTCGTCGATGCCAGAGCTAGCCTTTTGAAGCTTTTGCAAGTAGGCACACGGCTGGTTGTGGTCCTGTAGAGAAATCAACAATATACATGTCTCCTCTCCTAAAGCCTTTGAAGACTTTGGAATTGTCAGCTTCCATAACCACAACACAACGGTACTTGCCAAAGACAACAACCATATCAAGATCACAAAGCATTGAGACAGACATAAGGTTGTATCCTAAGGACTCAACAAGCATGACTTTGTCCATGTGTCGATCCTTTGTGATTGCAACCTTATCTAGACCCAATATCTGACTTTTGCCTTTGTCAGCAAAGATGATATGCTTCAGATGCGACGGAGATAATGGAGCATCCATCAATAGATTCTTGTCACCAGTCATGTGATTTGTACATCCACTATCGAGGACCCACTCAGTGGCTTTTGGTTGATCATCCTGCAAATGAATTAGTGCAACTTACGAACTCATATACTTCATCAGTGAAGAATATGACATCAATTCATCAGATCAATTTCATCAAGCAAAAGAACAAATAAAACAATATGAGGATGTGAGAAATGAAAGTTCATTTCTTCATGATTAGCCCGCGTCCTTTCAGGCATACTCAGGTCTCCAGCAATTTCTTCAGACGATTACGTACGTCTGGAGACCTGACCCTCCAGAAGAGATTAGTTCTTTTTCTTCACCACCCACATCTGAAGTGGTGGCAAAGAGTTCATCACTCTGCAAGGTCCATACGAGAAGGATGGCATAGAAGCCAGTCCATTTCGTTTCATATAAGAGGGGTTAGAGTAAGCATAAGAGTAAGTAGAGAAATTCTTCGAGGACTTATGGACATAATGATTTGAAGAATAATGCACATATCCATAATCCTTAGATATTCCCTGCGAAACAGACGGGTTAGCACGATGATGTTCATATGAGGACTTTGATCCTTTTGAGGAATATGATCCATATGAAGAATTTGGTCCATATGAAGAATTTGATCCGGGGTTCCTATTCTTCACAGGTGGTGTCATGATGACATTCACCTGAAGATTTTCAATGCATCTTTTGGGAACCCAGGTTTTCTTCATAGGGGAACCATTCCTGCAGTTAGTGCCAACATATCTAGCAAATACTTCACCATTCTGATTTTTGAACAATTTATAGTTGGAGTCAAATGACTCATCATCAGAACAAGGAGATTCACATGCAAATCCAGATAAGTTAGATGGATCAACTAGAGGTCCCTTTGCAGCAACCCATGTAGTTTTTGGGTACTGCTCAGGCTTCCAATATGTACCATCAGCATTGAGTTTCCTCTCAAAAGCAATACCCTCTTTCCTAGGGTTCCTGTTGAGGATCTGCTTTTTAAGCACATCACAAAGAGTCTGATGCCCTTTGAGGCTTTTGTACATGCCAGTCATGTACAATTCCTTCAGCCCTGCATCGTCAGTGATACTAGCAATGTCCTCAGATGAGGAATTAGTGATAGCAGAGCCATGTGAAGAATTTGAAACATTTGAAGCATTTGAACATTCAAGTGAAGAATTAGCAGATTCACGTTCAATGCACTTCAAGCATGGAGGAACAAATTCTTCCTGAGAAGCGCTGATTTGTTGAGCAAGTAATGAATCGCGCTCCTTCTGAAGATCTTCATAACTCACTCTTATCTTCTCAAGATCTTGCTTTCTTTGAAGAAATTCATAAGAAAGCTTCTCATGATCAGATAAGAGAGTGTTATGTTGATCTTGAAGGGTGTCATACTTAGTATGAAGTCTCTGAAGACTTTCAGCCAAAGCTTTTGACTAATCCATTTCTTCACCCAACATATCATCGCTCTTATTTAGCATGTAGTGAACTTTTTCCAAAGCTCTTTGTTGTTTAGTGGCAAGGGAAGCAAGTTTGACATAGCTGGGTCCAAATTCATCACCAGATTCATCATCACTAGACTCAGATAGGTAGCATTCAGTTACCTCAGCATCTTTTGCCATAAGGCATGATGCAGAAGATGATGATTCTGGTTCAAATGTCATCGCTTTGAGAGATTCCTTAAAGTCCTCAAACCAAGGATCATGACAGGTTCAATGACCTTCATAGACCTCAGAGAGACGGTCCCAGATGAGCTTCGCATGATCGAGATGCATGATATTCCTGAACTGATTTTGTGACAGACTGGAGCAGATGACATCCTTGCCGTGAGGTTGAGAAGAGTGTACTTGCAAATGTCATCAGCTTCTGCCATCTTGCACAGATCGGTCAGACCAATCTCAGTGACGGTCCACAGCTCAATGTTCATCGCCATGAGGCGTTTCTTCATCATGGCCTTCCACTTGGGATACTCGTGACCGTCAAAGATGGGGCATGTCACTTTCTTCATACCTGCAGTCGACATAACTAAAACTCCAGGCGGTTAAACCAAAATCACACAGAACAAGGGAGTACCTTGCTCTGATACCAATTGAAAGTGCGTTATATCAACTAGAGGGGGTGAATAGGCGATTTTTATGAAATTCTTCACTGAGGAATTTGCCGGTGAGGAAATTCCATAGCGAAGAACTACTAGCAGCGGAATAAGTACTCAAAAGTAAACATAACAGAACACAAGCATAGTCATCATGATGAAGTGAAGATAGGCACAGAGTACAGGAAGAGTAAGCACAGGATAACACAGGATGAAGACAAACAGACTGAAGAAATTGAACTGAGGAAATTGAGAAAGTCTTCAGTCAAAGTCTTCAAACACAGATATGAACAAGCACACAACACATTTATGAGGAAATGAAAGAGTTGAGGAAATAGAACCAGTAAGCTTGGTGAATACAATGATTTGATAGACCAGTTCCAACTGCTGTCTTAGTTGTACGTCTGGTTGGAGCGGCTGGGTATTTAAACTCGAGGACACACAGTCCCGGACACCCAGTCCTGAGCACGCAGCTCAGGACACCAAGTCCTCACTGTATTCTCCTTGAGCTAAGGTCACACAGACCTCACCCAATCACTTGTGGTAAGTCTTCAGGCGACTTCCAAACCTTCACAAACTTGGTCACTCGGCGATCCACAATTCCTCTTGGATGCTCTAGACCATGACGCCTAACCGTCTGGAAGAAGCATAGTCTTCAAAGGTAACAAGCGTCGGATCCACGCAGGATCAATCTCTTCAGTGATGCTCAATCACTTGGGGTTTGCAGGTGTTTGGGTTTGGGTTTTTCCTCACTTGATGATTTTCGCTCAAAGTTCTCGGAGGATGGGTTGCTCTCAAATGACAAGTGTCAGTTTCTCTTGGAGCAGCCAACCAGCTAGTGGTTGTAGGGGCGGCTATTTATAGCCTAGGGAGCAGCCTGACATGATAAGACATAAATGCCCTTCAATGATATGACTGTTAGGTGGATAGATATTTTGGGACAACTGGCGCATAGCACAACAACGGTTGGAATTTTGAGTAACAAAATCCTCAGGGCTATCATGTTCCTCAATGTGTAGGCAATCCGCACTGGCGAATTCCTAACTCCTCAGTCAGAACAAATTCCTCAGTGACCAGAAGAACTTCGTCTCTGTCACTGAAGAATATGACTGAACTGTATGAGATTTCCAATGGCTTCACTCGAAGGGATTGGTAGGTGTAGGATTTTGAGTTGAGCATCACATGGAAATTTTTCCTTAGTATTTCCTCGACCCCCTTTAACAGTACGGTGTTTCCTATGACTCAATAAAGAGAAAATGAAACTACGAAAACAAAATTCTTCACGCTTCATGTTCCTCGAATGAACACCAAGTCTTCAAGGTCACACCAATTTCTTAACTTTCAAAGTCTTCAGAAAGTCTTCAGAAATCCTAAGTCTTCAGTCGAAGAACTTCATTTTTAGGGGTCGACTTTCTCTGTAAATATCAAACTCCTCATAGACTTATAGACATGTGTACACTCACAAATGCATTAGTCCCTTAACCTATAAGTCTTCAATACACCAAAATCACCAAGGGGCACTATATGCACTTACAGACTGCCACCTATGTGAGGCTCAAGACCGGGTTTGAGGAGATAGTCGCCGTTGAGAAGCAGTATTCGCCTGGCAAGGTGATGGCCCCCATCGAGGACGAGGAGATGGCCCCCAGAGGGATGAGATCCCCCGGTGAGCTGCACAAGGTAAAAAATGGTTTATTACCATAGTTGTGGTTTTTGATTATTTGCAATGTGCTTGCTAATATGTTAGGGTTGTGCAGGTGCTGGTGGACGTCCTTGATGATTCCGATGTCATGGCCCGTCTAGTTGGCGTCGCCCCGGAGATCGATTCCGA
Organism: Triticum urartu; assembly: GCF_003073215.2. Lineage (NCBI taxonomy): Eukaryota > Viridiplantae > Streptophyta > Magnoliopsida > Poales > Poaceae > Triticum > Triticum urartu. The sequence continues at coordinate 571,848,062 of NC_053023.1, read as the reverse complement.
TGCCGCTGTCCATCCTGTGGACATCGCCCTAGAGATCGATTCGGATGTCGCGGTCAGTCCTGCGGACATCGCCCCAGAAATCGATTCCCATGCCGCTGTCCGTGCTATGGTCATTGCCCGAGAGACCGATGACAAGAAATAGTTGGTCGCGCTAATCCTTCAGGGTAGTTTGCATTGCCCTGTGTTTAATTACCAGAACGATGCGTGTTATCAAACCATCTTAGGGCTAGTGCACTGTCTTGTGTGGGCGGATCTTGCTACTTTTGTTTGATAGTGAATCATGCGAACCCTCTCCGAGTTATGGAAACAGATGTATCCTCACCAGCTTTTGATGTAATATATGGCATGATTAGATGTAAGTTTGAACTGTTTATCATATCAGTAGGGCTTGTTTGATGATTCTTGGTGTTAGTAGGCTAGCTACTGTGCGAGCTATAGTACTTGCAAAACACTCACCGAAGAGAAACATTGGGGCTGATGAGCTCGTGGTACGCTTATACTTATCCCTTGTCGATCGACCAATAGCCCTAGCTCCTAAAATTGTAGGCTTAGTGATCGATGACCTAGGCGGGCTAGTTTGTCCTAGTGGGTTTTAGTGATATGACGTGCAACACAAAATCATAGCAGTGCAGAGACGTACCCCCTCTGTTCCAAAATAGATGACCTAGGCGGGCTAGTTTGGCCTAGTGGGTTTCAGTGATATGACGTGGTACAGTGCCGTCCAGTCTTCGCGTGTGGTAGCAGTATTGCTGGTACAGTAAGTTTTCTTGAAGAAGCGGAATTCAACGAAGTCATGATGGTTCCTTCGTCCGAACAACTTACAGTGGGAAAGGTTGGGCATGCGATACGACCGGGGTAGACCAGGATAATTTTGTGCATGGCAGGTGGACCAGGATGGTCGACGTCCCACATGTCGGCGAATGAAAGTATTCTTTCTGATATAGAGGACGAGAAACGAGTATTCATTGTTTATTTTTGATGAAAGCTATTGTCTCCACTGTTACGACGGAGGAGTGTGAAACACGGCAGCCCAGTGAACTTGGCATGTGCACCACTCCCTCCTTCCTCATGTAATGCCCAGGTTACAGCTTTTTCTCACTTTCTCTCTATCTATTTCCTCTCAAATGTTTTTTAACTTTCTTTTTTAAGACACAATTGTTTTTTATGCGTTCTTTAGAATTATTTTTTTATACCTAGGAGCACGTGTAGAGACGGGCTCTTGCAGAGCCCACTCCTTGACTTTGTCAATGCCTCTCTCTCCTCCACATAAGGAGTACTACTTGCTATGCATGCATGTGGCGGGCAGCTGGCGTCTTGAGGGGCCAGGGCGGTGAGAGCGGGCTCCAGAAGCGGTCTGGACTCTAGCATAATTTTGGTTTTTACAGTATTTCTTTCTCCATTGACAGGTAGGCCCGCGTAGATAGATAAAGAACACGAGATGATGAGGCGCATGCGGACTGTTTGACTGGTCAACCAGACAAATACGGAGCTATACGTTGAGCCAGTGACCGTAGAATCACCATATCTCGTGTACAATGATCAAAGTGAGCTATCAAGACAAGTTCGATGACCGCCAATGCATTTTACTCGGTAATAAATGACCAGGATTGAAGGGGAATCCAAATTTGCTTCGTCTTCTATCCTTGAGCTCTTGACAAACCAATGCACTATACGGTTGTCCGGCCACTCCACCCCAGAGCTCTCACCAAGCGTCGTTCATGCCACCGCGCCGCATACTAACCGGTAAGGCAGCGATGGCATCCCCCCGCGCCGAGTTCCTCGCCGCCCACGACCGCACACAAAATGGTAGGGAAGCGATGGCATCCCGCCGTGCCGAGTTCATCACCGCTCGTGACCTCACAACTATGTGGGAGGAATTTGAAGATGCCAAGGCCGAATGGGCGGTAGAGCAAGAGGCGGCCAAAGCCGCACAGATGGAGCGGAAAAGTCAGAAAGCACTCAAGAAAAGAGAGGCCCGCCGCCGCAAGAAACAAAAGGACGCACGCGCTGCTGCGGAGAGGTCGGCGGAGATCCAAGCACGGTGGGGTGTCGCCGACAAAGCCGGGAAGGAGAACGGCGGCGTCTGGCCAGCATGTGAGAAGTAGTAGTACTAGTAGTTAGTGTGTGTGTGCGTGTCTGAGTACGAGCATGTACCAATACTACTAGTTACTACTGTAGTTTTTAGAGCAAATTACCAGTACATTAGCCTAGACTAAATGGAAAAATTCCTATCCTAAGCATCAAATGACATCTCTTTCTCTATAGGAATTGAGATGCATGTCATCTCACTTCCTATGATTTTCATATTCCTATCCTATGAACGAAAGGAGGCCTCTGTTGGAGTAACTACTGTAGCTAGCAGTACTGCTGGTACAGTAGTTTTCTTTAAGAAGCGGAATTCAACAAAGTCATGATGGTTCCTTCGTCCAAGCAACTTCAAAGTAGGAAGTGGGCCTGTGATTTGACGGCTCATTAGTCATTGTTACTACGGCGCGACGACCTGGGTGACTCCCTTGGAGTTCTGTGTGCATGGCAAGTGGACCAGGATGGTCGACGTCCCACATGTTGGCGAACGGAAGTATTCTTTTCGATATCGAGGAGCAAGGAAACCGCGTGGTATAGTATAACTGCTGATTGGTTCGCAAAAAAATAGTATCACTGCGATTTATAATTATTTTTTATTTCTGATGAATGCTAGTGTTTCAACTCTTACGACGAAGGGTGCCAAACACGGCACGTGCTGGATGTCCCACACGTCAGCGAAAGGAGTGGGACATGAACAGTGTAGTAGAGCCCAGCGTAAAAAAACAGCGTGGTAGAGCGTCTCCACTTCGTCCACTTCTGGGTCAGAGACCACACGTAGTAGTACTTAGTGGTATGAACGATACAAAGTGCGACCTGGAGACAAAGACACGTCTAGTTGGAAGGTCCTGGGCCATACACGTAAACAAATATAGAAGTTAATATGTGCCTCCAACTAATATAGTAGTAGTAGAGTACTTAGGCACGTACTCCATAACATCACCGTGCATTGCACGTACAACATTTAGTGGTAGTACGTAGTAAGAGGCAAATGCCACCCAAGAGTTCCCTTCTCGACCTACTTTTGGGTGTTTGGTAGAGTGTATGGAGGGTGCATGAGTCCACACTAGTTTAGCACAAATACACTAGAAGCATGCATGAAGAGGGGTGTTGAGTTGAGCATGCATGAAGAGGGAACAACTATGCTGAGATGAGAACGCAACCAAACACACCCTATATGCCACGCATGTTCATACCATTTGTGCCTTTCTACTTCACTTAATGCGCTACATTACTCAGGTTCGTACGTCCACTCCTGGGTACATGTTCATCTCGTAGTTCCAGTCCCACGTGTTCTTCATATAGATGGAACGATCCTTGCATAACACGTGCACCTTGATGCTAGATGTCTCGCGTGTTGGCAAAAGGATGAACAAAGCTCACGTAAAAAAATAGAGTGGAAGAACATAGATTCCGGATGACCGAGAAGGAGCAAGGAACCTCGTGGTGGAGCGTCTGCACTCATAATATTTAATATTATTCAGCGATATAAAATTAACCAATCATCTCCACAGTGGACTGGAAGAGTACGAAACACGGTAGCCCAGTGTAGTATCATACTAGTACATGGCTAACCCACGCTATCACCATATTTCTTGGCTTCCGTGCGACACCTATCTCTAGTAATCCAGCAGCCTGTATCGCTTCTCCCTCCTCATCTCTATCAAAGTGCGGCGGGCTGGCGTTTCTGCCGTCTATTGAGGTCGGTTAACTATCACATGTGAGCGACATGCCAAGAGCATTCTAAAAAAAATTCCTTTCACATTCCGTTTTCAAAAAGAAAAAATCCTTTCACGTACGAATTTGCCTGTATGCTTTGAGCAACTTGCATGTCCTATACTGCTCCTGTTTGATACTCTAACTTAGCTAGAGGTTAGACTAACTCATGACTAACCCTGAGCTAACTGTAGCCAAAGAGGTGTTTGGGTGACAGGGTTAGATTGACAATAAATGCACTTCATGGAGAGAGAAAAGTGATTTTTCAGTGGTCCCAATGAGAACTATCTCCAGTTAGCACCTCTTGGGTGGGATAGTTTTTTTGGTGGGTTTGGTGCAACTTGCTCCAATTTAAACCCTCATGCTTGGATAGTTTAGGGCTATTTGAGCCCCAACTAGCTCAAACTAACTCTAACCCATGGATCCAAACAGGGCCTATGGCCAGTCTCGACGCGGAGCAGTCGCGTGCACCGGGAAGCGGCGCTCTCTCGGTCGTCACGACACTTCAAAGCCGGCGCCAGTGAGAGGTCGCCTCCGCTCTGGCCGGGCATTAATGCGGCACTGACGCTCCAGGGCGACGCTGATCGTTTCACGTGGGAAGCGCGCGCTGGCAAGGGAGTATATGTTTTGAACCGTTTCAGGTGTAGTACTGGTAGTTTGCAAAACTACTCAATTATTGCACTCAGTTTCCTAAGAAATTGTGGTAAAAATGTTACTCCACAGCCCGCTTCCCTTCTCCTACCTCTTCCACCGCCCGCGCACGTCCGCGGGAAGCGACTGGTCAACCCTTATATAGGAGTGCTAGCACAAAAATATGCATGCATGACCACTAAAATTTCCATATTAAAGCGCCGCTCCAGCGGGAGTATGGCGTATGTTGTTACCTTCGGTCGACCCATGGCTACCGGGCGACGGCGACCAGAGAAGAGGCGGCGGGAGGGGAATGAATGCAACTACTGTTTGGGTTCGCCTTCCGGCTTAAATAAATGCGCAGCATCACGTGTACCCGCGGGTGCACAAATTGTAACGTACGTGTCTGCTTAAGTGGGCGTCACGTAACTGGTATGTGTGTGTGTGAGAGAGATTCTGAGAGACAGAGTGCATGTGTGCGACTCTACTCTTCGGACATGTACTCAACCTTTTGCATCGGGATATAAGTATAATGGTATTTACTTTAGCTAGTGATTTACGTGGCCATGTTAACGTGGTTGTGTCAAAAAATGTCACTTCCTGCTCGTGATTTGCGTTATATAATTACAAGCAAGATTCTCGTGCATTGCACGGAACATCAATATGCATTTTTTTACAGAACACCTGTTGTGATTGACCCATGCAGGAGTAATCCCATGTGTAAAAACTAATGATATCTCAAGAATTTTATCGGAAAACTGGTATCTCGAGAATGTCATCGAAAAAAATGAAAGATGAGAGATAAGGCGAGGAGGAGTGGAGCGTGGTGGTGACTGGTGGTCGGAATGGGCGGAGGCATGGGGATGGACGGCGCCGGCAGCGGCCACCATGCATGCTAGATTGTTCCAGAGACTTATTCCTTTTTTAATTGCTGAGCAATGAGGTTGCAGGAGATAATGACGTGGAGAGAGGTGCGGGTATCTTTTGTAAAATTATCATAGTTTGCTTTCTATCCTCAGATATAGATCATACGGTCTGTATTACAAGATGGCAGGCACACCATCACCACCAACTAGTTTTTTTATAAGGGTACAGATGATAAGTTTGCTGACTACTAAAGTAAAGTGGAATTTGTCCATGTTATGCAAGTAAATAAAGGTGATTGTTTATCATACGGGTAAGGTTGGATGAAGGGTGGTAGGAACAAATGCTCCGCCTAGAGCATGTGTGTGTGAGATGGAGTCTTAGTGTGTGTGTGGTGTGTGTGTGTGTGAGAGAGAGAGAGAGGAGAGAGATGGAGTCTTAGTTTGTGTGTGTGTGAGAGAGAGGGAGAGAGATGGAGTCTTAGTGTGTGTGTGGGGGGCGTGCGTGCTTGTGTGTGTGTGTGTTTGTGTGTGTGTGTGAGAGAGAGATGGAGTCTTAGTGTGTGTGTGTGTGTTGGGGGGGTGCGTGTGTGTGTGTGTGTCGCGGGGTCCTCTGTGGTAGATGTAATTTAAGTGTGCATGGCTTTCATCATAGAGAGATGATGTGTATGGCAGAGGCCACCAATGATGGGGTGCGAGAGAGAAAGTGCCCGTAGAGAGGGAAGAGAAGGTGTATGCGCGTGAGAGAAGTCGACTTCGAGAGAACGTGTTTGTTCGAGAGACACCGAGGAAGACTATTATATATCGATGGTGCATCTAGGCGGGAATTAAACTAAGGGATGGTCTTATTGGTTTCGGGGATATAGGGGAAGAGTGAGAGGGCGGGGGGTTAGCTAAGAAGGAGATTGTTAAGTGTGAGTGTGTATTTTACCCATCCAGGCGGAAGTTATGTGCACAAAAGAGGAGAACGATTCGATGTGGCGTTAGGATTGAGGGTAATTAACTACGTATGGAGACATAGAGACCTTGAACGTGCATGTGTGAGAGGTATACATGTATACGTGGGATGTGTGTGTGTGTGCGCGCGCATGATCGAGATAAAAGAAAGAAGACATAAGTCATAAGATCAACGACATGGGAGAGATGGATCGGTATGACAATATGCATGCATGTGAGAATGCATGGAAGAAGTCCCGACAATTGAGCATGTGTTTTTGTCTTTAAGAGATAGTGGCGTGGGCTGGAGCATGCATCTATGGCGAGCAGAGGGAGTGAGGCGCAACGATTGTGCAAAAGAGACCAACCTATAAATGCATATGTATGGAGAGACATATATAGTGTGGGTGATAGGAAGCAAGACTCCGTGCAAGAAAGAAATGTTGACGGAGAAACTACAGATAGATACAGAGATGGAGATGCTAGCTAGAGGGACATCTGCTAGTTTGGGTGTTGGAGATGACCGTCGGGTGGTTCAAAGGGTGAAGTTATATATGTGTGTGAGAGGGCACTTGACTGCATGTAGAGAGAAACATATGTAGTGTGCGTGATAGGAATCAAGAGTGAGGGCGAGAAACAAGGTTGATGGAGAAACGGATAAATAGAAAGATAAAGATGCTAGCTAGTGCGCGTTAGAGATAGGAGTCGAGTGGATCAGAAGGCTGAGTTATGTGTGTGGGTGTGTGAGAGATAGAGAGAGGGTGCATGTGAGTCACATACAAACAAATATCAGAGAGAGATCCAGAGAGATGGAGTTTTATGTCTGCGAGAGAGAAAGATATTTCACAGCGAGAGTGATAGCTAGAGAGACATACGAGGGAACGCAAGATATCTCTAGGGAGAGAGGGTGTGTGTGAGCGACGTACAAGAGAACAATGGAGAAATATGAGACCCTGGGAGACAGAGTTTGTGTTTGTGTGTGAGAAAGAGATATTGAAGAGGAAGAGTCGTAGGTTCTCATATCTAAGGAGCGAAAGACATCTCTGTATGAGGGCTGTGCGAGTGGCACACATGGGAATAGTAGAGAGAAATGAGACCCCGGGAGACAAAGTTTTGTGTTTGTGTGAGAGAAAGAGATTCCACATGGAGAATCATTGTTAGAGACACATAGCATGGAGCGAGATATACTTAGAGAGAGATAGAGTGATGAAGTTCGAGGGAGAGAGTACCATCAGTGTGTTACGAAGATAAAAGATCATTGTCGACATACAGGTAGCACGAGAGATACCTGAGAGACGATGAACGTGTATAGGTCCAGAGAGATAGTCCTATATAAGCATGAGTGATAGCTATATGAGATGAATATCTGGATTAAAGGGGATTCAAATGTTTAAACTGGAGATCACGACATCGATAATATCATAACGCAAATTGGTGTATCAAACATGCATATTCATTTGAATTTGGGCACACGTGTAATGTTATATAGTTTATCAATATTGGTGATCCATAGATTATTCAATTACAAACAATGCATGGTTTATATGCAATTAATGTCTAAACAGGATTACACTATATGTTGCATGTGTGAAACACATTATACATGTTTGAGAAGTAAAAAAAACCCGCATGAAACACACATTAATTGGAGACAATTAGCGAGGAATGCATACATTGGATTTCAACATAAAGTGGTTTCAAATATTTGAAAATCCAAATTGATGGATACAACCTTATGAATCTGAGATCATGCCATTTGTAAACCATATTTATGTATAAATGGTGTTGTGCTTTTGAAAGTATATATAAAAAAATGATGTATATAGAATGTAATTCCAATTGAAAATGGATCCCGCCCGAAAAAAATAGAATACAAACGGGATTCGAATTGAGTTGTCACGGTAAACGTGCACTCTGCAAAATTTGAACGAAGCGGGGAAAGTCGCAGTAACTGCCCGAAATCAAAATCTGCGAGATGGAAATCACTACTGCCTATCCCTGCCACGCAAAGCCTATATGCTGGATTTCTATAGGTTTCGATAGGGGTAGGTTTGTAATTTCACCCAAACGTGACGTAACCGCCTCTCACCCGTATTCATACACGGTGGGCGCCAAAACACAGTGTGTCCTTGGCCGAAATCGACTCCCTCCCCGATTCATATTCATACACGGTGGGCGCCAAAAACAAACTCTCGTCGGCAAATATTCAGTGTATGCGAGATTACCGTCCTATCCCCAACCGAGTAGTGTTGCTGTGATGTAGTAGAAATTTGAAACGAGGGCTAAGTTTGTAAATTTCCTCGCATTTGAGACAAGCGCGCCCTGAATACATGGTTCCCCCTTCCTCTCTATCTCCCTTTTCCCCGTTCGTACTCCGTGGGCGCCAAAACACCCTCTCCACCCCACCCTCCTCCGTCCGCCGCCGTCCGCCACCCCATCCACCGCCGTCCTCCTCCACCATGCCGGAGCTGATACCCCGATGCCGCCGTCCATTACAAGAGATCAACCTCTCTCATCCACGGCTTCAGACCGGGATCCTTGCATCCCGTCCTCTCGCTTCATCCCCGCCATCGTCCACCTTGCCGGCGCTACCGCAACACCGTCAAATTCTCAGCAGATGCGTACATGGCGCCGCACCAGAGGCGGTACTCTTTCGTATCTGCTCAACTTATTTATCGCAGCAAGAAAATAGATCGCCACTGCTTTACTCTGATTTCTTGTCTCAGTTGCCAAGTTGCCTTTGTCCGGTTTGCACCTTCAGATCCGCCATGGCACGCTCAACACCATACTCGCAATGCTTATGGTTTTCCCCTTTTATATTCCACACTAGCTAAATCACAGTAGACTAAATTTCAAAATTGGGTCAGTCGATTTTTCAGAGCTCGCCGGAGTTCGCCGGTGCGATCGAAGGGGCTCGGGTGGGGACGGTGGTTGTGGGGGGCGGTGGTGGAGCCTCCTCGAACGAAGAAAACTCAACGCGGGTGGGGGCGGGGGTGGGGGTGGCGGAGGAACAAGGTGCTGGGGCCGGTGGTTCAGCCGGCGGCCCGTGCGGTGTTCTGTATGGGAAGCACAGTATGTTCCTTGTCAGGAAGGGGAGCAGGGACATCTGCAGTCAACAGCTGATAGAGCTGGCCTGTACATGATCGATAGGCTTTCAATTACTAGCGGCAATACAACACCGTAATTTCCAGCCAGTTCCACTTTCCCGATTTATATATCCTGGTTATGGTGTACCCCTGTTATGTACACTATGATCTGCCTAGTTGCTGTGTGCTCTTGTTATCATGGTTTGGCAATAAACTCTCTACACAGTATATTATGAACCTATCATCTGCCAGCTATCCTTACTTTTGGAGCCTATTTTTTGTGTACTTGTGCCAGATTATATAAATGCATGCACCATATTACAACACACATGAGCTCTACCATCAGAATCCAGTGATAGCACACAAGTGTTTACAGGGGCGCCCCTATATTAGAATATCATCTGCATTACAAAGATAATCTCACAACTATTTATGTTTTCATGGTTCTCAGATATTATACGCAATTACAGTGAATATCAGAATCCGCGCATCAGAAGAATATTGTGGAACACTGCAATGACTTACAAAATTGGCAGCAAGGCATTGAGTGCCATTCTGGAAGCAATGAAACTCGTACGCTCCCCACCTGTTGATTCTTTTTCAGAATATCATCCTAATGACTATTCTAACCTCGAGGAGTCAAAGGCAGATGGCCTGTCCTGTTCACCCATCAAGGTGCCTGTTCTAATTTGGCAAGGTTTTATTGATTGCGCGTATCTTGCATATGTTGTCTTGCATTTCTTCTACTTTGTTGCACCGCCATCTGCTTAGTTTACTCATCATATATGTCGAGATGCCATGCCCATCCATTATCAATACATATTCCATTTGTCATCATACCATGTGTTTTCCACTCAAATGATGTTCTTGTGCATCAAACATCAAAAAGGAAGAGGGTGATTGCCGAACCTGAAGGAGCACCAGCAAAGTCCTTGAAAAACGTGGTGGTGCCGGAGAAATCAGACAGCACCCCACTTATATTGGCTGTACAACCAGTGACACAAAACGTACGACTGACTCCAGCAGACTGTACCCATACTTCACTGGCCACACCACTAGCCCCACCACACAGGACCTGCACTCCAGCAAAAGGTATACCGATTTCATTTGCCATAGCACCAGCTGTACCACAGAAAAATCCCACTCCAGCAAAAAGTACAGCAAGTCCACCGGCCGAAGACCTATCCCAACTGCAGAGACGGGCAATTCCTGCAGATTGGAACCCCATTCCATTTATTCCCAGTTTAAAAGACAATGCTTTCAATGTTGTTAGGGACTACGTGCATATATTCCCATCATGGGAAGATTATTGTGAAGACAAACACCATTTTCACATCTTCCTGTCCAACTTATGTGTAAGTGCTATTATTCATGGTTATTATTTTCCTGTTTTCTGCTGATTGAACACATCAATGATTTACATTACATTGTTGTAACTAGGCGAGGGTCAATCTGGATAGTCATGACGAGCAAAGCTTTCTTGTGCTTTTCGAGGAAGCATTGCAGCAGTATCAGTGTTACCTGAGGAAATCACACTTTGATGGCAAGTCTATAAATGTATTTCCGGTGAAGTCTCCTGTGCTAAATTTAGAAGACATTGAATGGAAAAACCTTGTTATGCACTGGTCTCATTCCCAGGATGAGGTACTGTCTATGAAATCACATGAAAGTTTGAACTTCTACTTTTCCGCATGTGCCTTACGGATCTTTTTTGCAGGAAATCTGCTCGAAGAAGAATTCTGGTTTGACAAGAACGACAGGATATCGCAAATATGCTGCCCGCTGCTTTGCTCTTGTTAGTACCTGTTGTCATGTATCACTGTACTTGCATACATACCTGGTTCATTATTTGACAGCAGTATGCATGATAGCTTGCTTATCAATTGTTCGCTCCAAATTATCTAATCTGTATGAATGGTTACATTAGTGTAAAATATATCCAATGCCAATGTTTTTTAGCTCTGCATTGTTCTTGTAAGTACATGCTGTCCTTTATCAGTGTACTTATAATGACAGGTAGTTGTTCATGTACCATCACTCTGCAGCTTATTTTCATTTGCCCTCCATTTTCTACACATCAGATCTATATTTACTCTTACCATAAGGTTGGTACTGAAGAAGTTTAGCTGTGCATTGCTCTTGGCTGTACCTTCTGCCTGTATCGCTGCACTTACATTTATAGCTACTTGGTTATGTAGCATCACTCTTCATCTTATCTTAAATATTCTCCATTTTTTCGTATATTATCACATCTATATTTACTCTTAACAAAATGTAGAATAAAGGCAATGCTTTTGAAGAAGATTCTGTGCTAAACTTCTTGAATTGCACCCCCATCAGCATGGACAAGGCCTTTATAGAGCCTGTCTTCACCAATAATGTAAGTTTGTCCATCTCAATCCTTCAAACTTTGTTGTATATATTTGGTTAGGCATGACTGCAACAGCTGTTTATTTTTGGTGTTTGCATCAAATTGCTTGTTTAAAGTTTATTATATGTAGTTCATAAACAAAAGTTTGTCCTTTCTCAATTTAAGTTTTCAGTTGTACAACCAAGTTCCTTCTTCATACCATGCAAATTAAACTATACAGAGCAAGTGATCTTCTTTTGCATTGCATGTATGCTTCTGTTCTTCATCCGTAATCAAGTGGTGTGGTGAACCTACCCACTACAGCACAATGTCATATTCTGCAATGTCTTAACTATGAACAATGTCATATCATTCTACTATTGTTTAAACCGTCTCTTTATTTGCCAATCTGAAATGGTATAAATTGACAGCACACTAACCATTGATACTTATGAGTTCTTGATCTGTAATCCAGTGGTGTCGTGAAGCTGCCAACTCCTTCACAATGTCATTTCCTGCCATGTCTTGACCTGAACAATACCATATTGTGTTAATGCAAATTTAAAGTGTGTCACTTTATTCGTCAGTAAGAAATGTGATGAATTGTCAGCACTGATACTTTTATGTACAAAACCTGTCATCTGTCTGCTTGTTTATCTTTCAGAGTGAGGAAGATATAAGTGTTGAACAAGCGCAGTCTCATCATCTTGCTCAGCTGCTTGCACTGCAGCTCCCCAGCAAGGTTAACCTTTCTTGAACTCTATTGAAGTGCTGTCGGTTTTGTATATTATTTTGTCGGCGTGTTTATTTGCACTGGTGGCGATCTTTGATGCCCAGTGTATGTAATCTGCTGTCTGCTTGTGCTTTATTATCATAGTGGCGAACTTTGATGCCCAGTGGATGTAAGATGCCGTAATTTCTTTATTGTATAGTCTAGGTTTTTTCTTATTCATGATGCTGCAGTTATTTTACTGTATATATATCTTGCCTTCGCAGTAAACCGGCCAAACCGTAAAATTACGGTACATAATCGGGCCGTCATGCAATCATGATGTAGGTTGGGCCTGAAACATGCTGAACAGCTCACAGGCCGGCAGCAGCCCGAAATGTAACCCGGCCCATGATTGTGCGAATCAAATCACGGGCTTTTAACTGGCCAAAAAATTGTCCCGATCCTTGTTTGGCCCAATCAGATATCGGCTGCGAGCAGGCCGGATGCAAACCGGGCCGTAGTTAGGCCCAACTATATGACGGGATTTTAACAGGCTGAAATTAATATAGGGCTGAAATGTTAAACGGGCCCTTAACAGGGCAAAACTAATATCAGGCCAAATTACTAAGTGGGCCTTTAGCAAGTGGGCCCAAAAGCATAGTGTCTAGTTGACGGGCCGAATCTGATATGGGCCATAATTGAGCCCAAAGCCTCTTAAAGGGCCGGACCTGATCTGGGCCATAATTTGGCCCAGAACGTGGTAGGCCTTTAACGGGCCAGATCTCATATGGTCCACTATTAGGCCCGGAGCGTGGCAGGCCATTAATGGACCGGATCAAATATGGGCCGGCATTTGGCCCAAAACATGGCAGGCAGTTAATGGGCCGGCCTACTAGGGTCCTCAAAATCTTGTGGGCTTACAGCTGGGCCGGCCCATTAATGTCGGCGAAATCTCGTGGGCCTTTAGCTGGGCCGACCCATTATGATCCGCAAGAATCTTGTGGGCCTTTACCTGGGCCGGCCCATTATGGCACACAAAAATCTTGTGGGCCTTTACCTGAGCCGGCCCATTATGGGCTGCAAAATCTTGTGGGCCTTTAGCTGGGCCAGCCCATTGTGGTCCACAAAATCTCGTGGGCCTTCAGCTGGGCCGGCCCATTATGGTCCGCAAAATCTTGTGGGCCTTTAGTTGGGCCGACCCATTTAAACTTGTTGGGCCGTGCCACGTGTCGATGTATCATAGGCGGCTTTTGTCCAGTGAGTGGATGACATCTGTCCCGACAATGAGCCGACACGTGTTTCCTCTAGCCAATGATGATTTTACACGTGGAAAATCCCCATTGGTCGGGGCTGTTAACGGGTTATCGGATCCAAAACCCGACCCGATAGCTTAACGGCGTTCCGTTACGGTGGATGCCACGTGTCGGTCACCCTTGACGAAAGCACTTCTGTGACGCGCGATTTATCGTCATGGAAGTGGACACTTTCGTGATGATAATTTTGGTAATGTCATGGAACACTTCTACGACAGCACAGGTATGACTATCTTCATTCTGTCATAAATTTGTCATGGATGTACATGCATGACAAAAAACGCGACCTACTGTGACAAACACGTATCATCACGGAAGTGTATTTTTTTTGTAGTGATCAGGAGCGGTGAGCTAACATATTTACAAAAACAAAAACAAAATGAGTTCATACCAGCTTTTCTTCACCTCATTCACTTCATTGAATCATCATCATTATTGTGTTTCACTTGCATGACTGAATGATATGAAAATAATAATAGTACAAGTGTGCCGTGGACTAAGCTGGACTCTGCCGTGGACTCAACATGTTCATCGTGGTCTTCTCCTCTCTACAACCCAAAGGAAAGAAAAGAAATTAAGAGGAACACACTGAAATATTTTTTGGAGTTTTTGTTTTTCTCAAGGAAAGTAAATTGAAGGAAAACAAAAACGAGGAAAAACTATTTACATGGGAAAACTCCCAACAAGTAAAAGAAGAACGAGAAATCTTTTTGGGTATTCTATTAATACTACAAACTACTAAACAAGAATAAAATAAAAAAGAAACAAGAAATATTTTGGGATTTAGAAATTTTCAAACACATAAGAAGAAAGCAAAAATAAAACTAACATGGATATACAACGAAAAAGGATGAACACCGACAACTGGAATGAAAAGTGCAATACATGAATGTAATGTCAGTGAGAGATACGTACTCCCCTAAGCTTAGGCTTTTAGCCTAAGTGGGTCTGTGGTCCCTGGTAGTCGGGGTAATACCCATAGTCGAAGTTTGGGTTGTATTGATATGCAGCCGCCACTGCTTGGCATGCTGCTTCCTCAAGGCGAGCGGTCTCTACCGCCCTCTCGTACTCCTCGACCTCCTCTTCTAATATGAAGTGTCTAAGTTTTTCCTAGAAATTAAAGAAGGAAGGAGCAGGCAAAGTAATATGCAAGACACGACTGTCAGGTTTCGGGTTCCGGCAGACCCTTGAGGTTCAAACACTGGGGTGCGCGCGGAGATCTCTCCCCTACCGATCTACGTCCGATCCTCTCGTGCGAACTAAGATGAAAATGATGAACAACACAAGAGACACGATGTTTATACTGGTTCGAGCCACCGTTGTGGTGTAATACCCTACTCCAGTGTGTGGTGTGGTGGATTGCCTCTGGGGCTGATGATGAACAGTACAAGGGAAGAATAGCCTCGTGAGAGGTGTTCTTGAGCTGGTGCGATGAACTGCTAGGGTGAGTTCAGTTGCCTCTTCCTCTCTCACTGCTATGGTTCTACCAGATTTCCAGCCGTCCCCTCCTTCTGTGGTGGCTAGCTCTATTTATAGAGGCCCTGGGCCTCTCCCCAAATAATGAGCGGGAAGGGCGCCAACAATTGGCCATTTCGAAGGGGAACATCTAGTACAAGTTATCCTGACCAAAGGTGGTCTTCAGCTGCCAAAAGCACTGGCGATGACGCTGTCTTGGGCTCCACGGTGACCTCCGTCCTGCCGTCCGGCTGGTCTTGGTCTCGTTGCACCGGAATGGTAACCTTTGCCTGATGCCTTGGCCTGTGCTTGCCCCCTTTGCACCAAAGGGGAAACATGGACACTGCGCAGGCCGGCGCCCGCCTGGTCTCGATCGTCATGGCATGCATCACGGGTTCCTCGCGAGGTGCCCTTGCCTTGATCCCTCCGCCTCCTCGCGAGCCTGCCTGATGAGGCTGCCTCTGAGGAAGCTTCCTGTCATCCGCCCCGCGAGGCTTGGCCCCTCGCGAGGGTCTTTGAGCTTGAGCTGATGAAGATGGGCCGCGCTGGGCCCCGCTTGAGCCACGCCGCAGGCAGGAAAGTCTGGGGACCCCCGTTCCCAGAACGCCGACAGTAGCCCCCGGGCCCAAGGCGCGCCCGGGCTTGGCCTAGTAGGAAAATGAAAGGGCAAGCGCGAAGCGCCGCAGGCCCTATCAGCCTGTGGCCTTGGGCGCCGCGTGGCGATTGATTGGACATGGGCGACTGCACTTCCCTATGACGCCTCGGCGACCACATGACTTGATAAGTCCCTGCATGCAGAGAAACCGTTCATGATTACCTGCGATCGTGGTGCATGGGAGTTGGCCTCCTTGTGCGCTTCGTGCCCTGCAAGGATCAGTAGGAGGGGTAACTTATGGTCTTAGCTGTGGGGGCGATCGGCCCAGGTCCTGCGCTCGTGTCGCGATGCCCGTGGGGCATAGACTGGGAGGGGTGCTCCTGCAGAGGACTCGGATAGGAAAGCTCCAAACGATCGGGGCAGAAAACACTCGCGAGGGCGCCCACGATCCTACCTCGCAAGACTTCGCAAGAGAAAACGAGGCGAGCGAGCGAGAAAGACAAAGAGCCACAAGCCAGGAACGTCAGCAACTCCAATAAAAACTTCAAACGGGAATAAACAAGCCAACTGCGGAAAGCAAATGGGAAAGTCGCGTCCGGCACCTATTCTAGTCTTCGACGTCTTTTCACTAGCGCGGAGCTAAGTGCTACCACTGGGCGTGGGTGGGAGCCCCCGAGGCCCGAGGGCGGCACTCCGGAGACTCCGGGGCGTGTACAACCCCACTCATTATTACGTGAGAGTGTCACGGGCGGCAAGCTTCACAGGCATTGGCCTTCTTCACAGGCACCAGGCCTTTCTTGAAACGCGGCAGCTTCACAGGCGTTCGCCTTCTTCACAGGCTCCGAGCCTTTTCCAAAACGTAGCGGCTTCACAGGCATTTGCCTTCTTCACAGGCACCGGGCCTTTTCCAAAACGCAGCGGCTTCACAGGCATTCACCTTCTTCACAGGCACCGAGCCTTTTCCAAAACGCAGCTGCTTCACAGGCATTCACCTTCTTCACAGGCACCGGGCCTTTTCCAAAACGCAACGGCTTCACAGGCATTCGCCTTCTTCACAGGCACTGGGCCTTTTCCAAAATGTAGCGGCTTCACTCAGGGGTAGAACCTCCGGAGATGTTGAATGTTCCATGGGTTCTGGATGGGTACTCCCTCCGGAGTCTCCAAGCGCGCGGAGCCAGGCCTGGAAACATGAACAACCTTGAACGGGCCCTCCCACATGGGAGAGAGCTTGTGCAGCCCCTCCCTGGAGAGAACCCTTCTGAGCACGAGATCCCCTACCTTAAGGGTCCTGGGGCGGATGTTGCGGCTGTGGTATCGTCGTAGCGCCTGTTGATACCTTGCCGCTCGCAGTGCGGCTTCCCGACATCGTTCCTCCCCCAGCACGAGATCCGTCCCCCGCATGGCGTCCTGCTGAGCCTCGTCGAATGCCAAGACCCGTGCGGAGCGATGTCTGACCTCGTGAGGGAGAACAACCTCCGCTCTGTAGACGAGGAAGAACGGGGTCTCGCCATTCGGCTTGGTCGCTGTCGTGCGGATTGACCATAGCACGGACTAGAGCTCGTCGTGCTAGCCCCTACCACAGGCCTCCAGCTTCTTCTTGAAGGTCCTGGCCTTGAGGCCCCTCAGGACCTCCGCATTGGCTCGTTCAGCCTGGCCATTGCTCCGGGGGTGTGCTACCGAAGCGTAGCATATCTGCGTTCCAAGGTTAGCACAGTACGTTTTGAAAAGATTACTGGTGAATTGCGAACCGTTGTCAGTGATGATGCGGTTAGGCACCCCAAACCGGCTCACGAGGCCCTTGATGAACTTGACTACCGAGCCTGCCGGGATTGTGCGGACAGCTTCCACCTCGGCCCACTTGGTGAACTTGTCCACAGCGACGTAGAGGTAGCGATAGCCCCCTGGCGCCCGAGGGAACGGGCCCAGAATGTCTGCGAACGGCCAGGAGAGGGGTATGGTCTGCAGACCCCTCACAGGCTGATGGATCTATTTAGCGTGAAACTGGTAGGCCTCGCAAGCCTTCACCAGCTCAACGGCGTCGCTGAGTGCTATGGGCCAGTAGAACCCGCTGCGGAACGCCTTGCCGACGAGGGTTCGTGACGACGAGTGGTGCCCACAGTCTCTGCTGTGTATGTCCTCCAGCAGTTCCTTTCCTTGCTCCCAGGAAATGCAACGTAGGGACACGTCATTTGGCCGCTTCCTGTAGAGCTCGCCATCCTGGATGCAATAAGCCGTGGCCTGCCATGCCACACGCTCCGCCTCCTCCTCGTTCTCTGGCAGAATCCCTTGCATCAGGTAGTCCTTGAGCTCTGGGATCCAACATCCCTCCTGAGGCTCCAACGCCAGGAGCAGGTGTGCCCCTGACGCCGGGCCGCAGACCGGAGCTCCCGAGGCAGGCGGCTGAGGAGGCTCCTCCCTTGGCTGCGCCGCGCTTGATAGCGATGGTGCCGCCGAGGGCTTGAAGAGCCGCTCCTCGAAGACGCCAGGTTCCTGCGGTAGCCGCCTAGACGCCCTCTTGGCAATGTCGTCAGCCTCCTAATTGGTGTCGCGAGGCACATGCTGCAGCTCTAGCCCCCAGAACTGTTTCTCCATCCTGCGGACTTCAGCGAGGTAAGCTTCCATGTGCTCATCCTTCGGCTCGTATATCTTGTTGGAGAAGTTGACGAGGAGCTGTGAATTGCCCTTGATGGTGAGGCGCTTTACCCCTAAGGCGATTGTGGCTTTCAAGCTTGCTATCAGGCCTTCGTATTCTGCTATGTTGTTGGAGACCTTCTCTCCGTGCTGGAAGCAGAGTTGCACGGCGTAATAGAGTTTGTCCTGGGTAGGGGACACAAGCACTGCGCCAGCTCCTGCACCATGTCGGGAGAATGCCCCATCGAAGTACACGACCCAGCCGTCCGGTGCTTCACTTCCCGGGGAAAGTGATCGGTCTTCGCCTGCCTGGAGACCCAGCGCTTCTGCCCATTCTGCCACGAAATCTGCAAGTGCGGCTCCCTTGATAACTCTGGTCGTGCTGAATTCTAGCTGAAATGCCTGTAGCTCAATGTTCCATTCGGCGACCCTTCCAGCTGAGTTGGGGCTCCTGAGCACTCTTTCCAAGGGGTATGCTGAGATGACCTTGATGGGATGTCCTTGGAAGTAGTGGCGCAGCTTGCGCGAGGCCACTAGTAGCGCGAGGAGGAGTTTTTGAGGCATGGGATACCGTGCCCTTGCGTCCCGTAGCACCATGCTGACGAAGTACACGGGATGCTCGATGAGGTTGAGGGTGTTGGCGCTGCTTGCGTCCTCCAGAGGTCGAGGCGTCTCTGGAGATGACGGAGCCCCCGGGGCTTGGTCACTAGAAGAGGCCTCTCCTGCTCCTGGTGCGTTCTCCTGCCGCGGCTGTTCCTTTACGGCTGTGGTTGCGGCCTTCGCGAGGCCCTCCTGGCTCTGCTTTGCTTCAATTCGGATGGTCGATGCGGCCTTGGCACAGTGCTCCTCCCTGACCGCCACCAGGGCTGCGCTGGCGGAGTAAGGGGTGGCCGCAAGGTAGAGCACCAGGGGCTCCCGAGGACGCGGAGCTACCATCACTGGCGGACTGGTAAGGTACCTCTTGAGGTCTTGGAACGCCTTGTCGGCCTCTTCAGTCCATTCGAAGGGGCCCTTTTTCTTCATCAGCTTGAAGAAGGGCAGGGCTCGTTCCCCCAGCTTAGAGATGAAGCGCCCCAACACAGTCACACGCCCGATGAGCTTCTGCATTTCTCTGAGGGTCCTCAGCGGGCTCATATCTTCGACTGCCTTGACCTTCTCTGGGTTGGCCTCGATGCCCATGTGGCATACGAGGAAACCCAGGAGCTTGCCCGAGGGGACTCCAAATACGCACTTCTCCGGGTTGAGCCGCAGGTCCACTTTGTTGAGGCTGGCAAAGGTTTCTTCTAGGTCCTGTATCAGGGTTCTTGCCTCACGAGACTTCACCACAAAGTCATTGACGTAAGCTTCAGCGTTCCTCCCGAGCTGCTAGCCTAAGGTGATGTGCATCAGCCGCTGAAAGGTCGCGCCTATGTTGCGCAGCCCAAACGGCATGCACGTATAGCAGTACACTCCACACGGGGTCAGGAAAGCCGTCTTCTCCACGTCTTCTACCGCCATCATGATCTGGTGATAGCCCGAGAAGGCATCCATGAAGCACAATAGGTCACACCCTGCGGTGGAGTCGACTATCTGGTCGATGCGGGGGAGCGGAAATGGATCCTGCGGGTAGGCCTTGTTGAGGTTGGTGAAGTCGACGCACATGCGCTCTTCCCCCCCTTCTTTGGCACGACAACAGGTTTAGCCAGCCAATCGGGGTAGCGGACCTCGCGGATAACCCCTGCCGCCTCTAGCTTCTGGGTCTCTTGAACGATGAAAGCCTGTTTCTCAGTAGACTGCCGCCTTGCCTTCTGCTTCACGGGGCGTACATTGGGGCACACGTTGAGGTGATGCTCAATCACTTCCCTTGGGACCCCCGCTAACTGATCTAGTTCCCATGCAAACAACTTCTTGTTCGCACACAGGAACCTGATTAGGGCCTTCTCCTGCTCGGGCTCGAGGTTGGCCCCTATGGTGAAGGTGGCGCCGGCGGACCCGTCCTCGTCGACTGGTACCTGCTTGGTTTCCGCCTTGTCTTGGGTGATCAGCTGCTTCTTTTTAGCCGGTGCAGCCCCCTTGGGCTCAAGGGCATCGGTGCTAGTGGGCTGCGCCACCGCGACCGCCCTGAAAACAAGCCGGAGCACCTGCAGCACATCCCTTGTGTCTCCTGACACGGTGAGGACGCCGCTGCTCCCGGGCATCTTCATGAGGTTGTACGCCGGGTGAGTTTCTGCCATGAACCGAGCCAAGGCTGGATAGCTGTAGGATCGAAAGTATGTCTAGAGGGGGGGTGATTAGACTATTGACCAAATAAAAACTTAACCTTTTCCCAATTTTAGTTCTTGGCAGATTTTAGCTATTGTAGGACAAGTCAAGCAATCATCACACAATTCAAGCAAGCATGCAAAGAGTATATTGGCAGCGGAAAGTAAAGCATGCAACTTGCAAGAATGTAAAGGGAAGGGTTTGGAGAATTCAAACGCAATTGGAGACACAGATGTTTTTCCCGTGGTTCAGATAGGTGGTGCTATCCTACATCCACGTTGATGGAGACTTCAACCCACAAAGGGTAATGGTTGCGCGAGTCCACACAGGGCTCCACCCAAGGTAACGGTTGCGCGAGTCCACACAGGGCTCCACCCACGAAGGGTCCACGAAGAAGCAACCACCCACAAAGGGTCCACGAAGAAGCAACCTTGTCTATCCCACCATGGCCATCGCCCACGAAGGACTTGCCTCACTAGCGGTAGATCTTCACGAAGTAGGCGATCTCCTTGCCCTTACAAACTCCTTGGTTCAACTCCACAATCTTGTCGGAGGCTCCCAAGTGACACCTAGCCAATCTAGGAGACACCACTCTCCAAGAAGTAACAAATGGTGTGTAGGTAATGAACTCCTTGCTCTTGTGCTTCAAATGATAGTCTCCCCAACACTCAACTCTCTCTCATAGGATTTGGATTTGGTGGAAAGAAGATTTGAGTGGAAAGCAACTTGGGAAGGCTAGAGATCAAGATTCATATGGTAGGAATGGAATGTCTTGGTCTCAACACATGAGTAGGTGGTTCTCTCTCAGAACATATGAGTTGGAATGTATGTGTGTGTTCTGATGGCTCTCTCCTCAATGAGAAAGGAGGTGGAGGGGTATATATAGCCTCCACACAAAATCCAACCGTTACACACAATTTCCAATCTCGGTGGGACCGAATCAGAAAACTCGGTCTGACCGAAATAGTAAACCTAGTGACCGTTAGGAATTTCGGTGGGACTGACATGCAACTCGGTAGGACCGATTCGGTTAGGGTTTGGGCATAACGTAATCTCGGTGAGACCGATTACACAAACTTGGTGAGACCGAATTTGGTAATTAGCTAACCAGAGAGTTGGTCAGGCAAACTCGGTGGGACCGATTTGCTCTTTCGGTGAGACCGAGTGGAACTCGGTGAGACCGAAAAGTTACAAAGGGGAAACACTGAGTTTACATTGCAATCTCGGTGGGACCGATTCGCTCTTTCGGTGAGACCGAAAAGTTACGAAAGGGAAACAGAGAGTTTGCAACCCCATCTCGGTGAGACCGAGATCCTTATCGGTAGGACCGAATTGCTAGGGTTTGGCAGTGGCTAATGACAAGTGAAACTCGGTGGCGCCGGATAGGAAGAATCGGTAGGACCGAGTTTGGCTTAGGGTTTAGGTCATATGTGGATATGGGAAAGTAGTTGAGGATTTTGGAGCATATCATTAAGCACATGAAGCAAGAGGCTCATTAAGCAACACCTCATCCCTCCTTAATAGTATTGGCTTTTCCTAAAGACTCAATGTGATCTTGGATCACTAAAATATAAAATGAAGAGTCTTGAGCTTTTGAGCTTGAGCCAATCCTTTGTCCTTAGCATTTTGAGGGTTCCACTTTCATATCCGCCATGCCAATCATTGAGCTTTCCTGAAATAATCATCTTGGAATAGCATTAGCTCAATGAGCTATATGTTGTTATGAATTACCAAAACCACCTAGGGATAGTTGCACTTTCAATCTCCCCCTTTTTGGTAATTGATGACCAACATATAGATCAAAGCTTCGACAAATGATAATAAGCATGAAATATATCGTCGCTTTGAGAAGTATGTGATAAGTAAGAGCTCCCCCTAAATTTGTGCATATTTAAAATTTTCTTTGGACTGAAAATGCACAAAGAGTTAGAGTCATGGGTTACTCTTCCATGTCACATACATCTTGGTGGAGCGCTCAAAATGATAAGAATGAAATACATGCACTCATCACCAAGAATAATAAATGATCACACAAGATAGATAGGATAATAGCATTAAGCAAGCATTAAGTGTAGCTTATGATCAAACACATGATCATCAATGTCTCACAAATAATGACGTAGTATCAAGCACTCAAAAGCAGAAAAGGTTCGAAAAACCACCAAATAAAGCAAGAGAGAAAAGCAACACTCTCTCTCTCTCGAAGCCTATGATCTATACATCTTCTCCCCCTTTGGCAACAAGTTACCAAAAAGTTCCTAGAAAATGCATAGCACTAGATCGACGCTCAGGCTTGATCTTCAGGTGGTGGTGGAGTCCGGATCACTCCAAGGACGAAGGCTTCTGTAGATGTTGAAGTAGTCGCTGGAGTTGGAGCTGAAGTAGATGCTGGAGCTGAGGCTGTAGCTGGTGCTGAGGTGGTGGCTCTGGTGTCAGCAACTAGCACGGCAGACGACCTCGGGCCTCGTGGCACTCTAGAAAAAGCATGAGTCGTGGTCCTGCCTCTCCTCTCATTCATGTCCTCCTGGAGCTGCTCCACTGCAGACTGAACTTCCGTTACCTTGACGTCCAAGTCATAGAACTTCTGTTCCATGATCCTCTCTAGGCTCTGCTGATTCTTAGTGAGGGTGGCCAGACTTTGCTCAATCCTCAGCGTGGATGCAATCAAGTAACCAAGCTGCTCTTGTTTGGTCTTCAAGAAGTACTCAGATGCCTCCTCTTGGGTAGGCATCTTGGCAGCTTTCTCCTTCCTCGCCTTCTCCTTCTTTGCAAAAGCTTGTGCAGACGATGGCTCGTTCTCAGTCATAACAACTTCATTGTCCTCGAAATCTGGACGGATGGGCAGGTGTTCCTTATCCAACAAATATATGCCCGTGCCCATCTTGGAGTTGATGAGCTCCTGAATCTGAGGGGCATATCCACAACTCCTCTTTTGATCTGCTGCAGTCCTCTTAATTGTTTCCACTATGAGGCTCATGACTTTGAATTTCTGAGGCACATCAAACACATGTAGCAAGTTGATAGCATGGCCTCTGATCATCTTGTGATCTCCAGACTTGGGCAGAAGGGTGTGCCTAAGGATCCAGTTGATCGTAGGCAGTCCTGAGAGCAGATAATGCACTGAGCCAAATTTGAATGTGTCAAGTGCTTCATTCGGAATCTCCTTGTACATGTTGGACATGGAGTTGTGGTCCATCTTTTTCTTGGCATAGATATCCAATTCCTCATCTTGCTCCTCTGGGGAATTAATGATCTGTGCCCACTCAGCCACTGTAGATTGGTACCTTGTACCCTCAGACATCCATGTAATCCTCCCATCTGGATAAAAGTGTGCCGTGGAGTAGAACTGCATGATAAGTTCCTCGTTCCACTTTGTGAGCTTCTGCCCAACAAAGTCAGCTACTCCACAAGCACTAAAGCTGCCAAATACTCCTGGGTAGTACTCCTCATTCTCCTTGATATATGTCCAATCAACCCATCGCATATCACAGACAATGGGCTTCTTATCTAGCAGCACAGTCTCATAGAAATCCTGCTGCTCCTTGGTATGAAACCTGTAGTCCACTGCAGTCCTTCTCCTAGAAGCATATGGATCTGCTTCTCTCCACTTCCTGAGCCCTGAGTCTCTCCTGAGCTTCATGTCCTCAGCCACCGGATGAGCATCGTTGTGGTCTGGGATCTTGGGCTTTAGCTTCCGAAGGACATTTTCTTCCTCATCCTCAGCAACAGTCTCAGACTGGGGCCTTGTTCTTCTCAGCTGCAGGAATGCTCCGTGTGTTCCTCTTGGGCTTTGGCTTTGGAGCTGGCTTGGCCTTGGAAGCAGCTCCCCTGATTTTATGGCATCTCCCATTAGCTTGGGTGCCTTGGGCGCTGGTGCAGCTGCCTCTTCTTCTTCTTCTTCTTCCATGATGGAAGC
Source organism: Triticum urartu (assembly GCF_003073215.2). NCBI lineage: Eukaryota > Viridiplantae > Streptophyta > Magnoliopsida > Poales > Poaceae > Triticum > Triticum urartu. The sequence continues at coordinate 571,823,536 of NC_053023.1, read as the reverse complement.
TTTGCCAAGTACTCTAGCAACAGTCTTCTTTACCCTTTCCTTTCTCTTCTTGCCTTCTGCAGCAACTGGCTCTTGGGGAGTGGGCTTCTCAGTTGAGGCTCTTGCCTTTGACATGGGCTGCCTGCCTGCTGGCCTTTTGATTTTCAGCCCTGGCTTTGTGCCTTGAGCTGGCTCAACTCTCTTGGAAGTGGCCTCTTCCTCTGCCACATAGTCCTCATCTTCAGAGTCTGAAGTTTTCTTCTTCCTTTGTCTCGTGGCAGCCTTTGGCAAATTGCTAGGAGTGCTCCTGCCGCCTTCATCAGATGAACTGGAGGGACTAGTGCCCTCACTCATGACCACTTGCTGCTCTGACAGATTCTGGCCATCACTCTGGTCTGACATGCTGCAAACTGACTGCTGACCCTGTGAATAGATTATAGAAGAGATAGAGTGGATGAGCATCACAAAATGCAGAGATTTTTGCAAAAAGAATGATCCAAAAACTTAGTTTTAGTTTCCCACTGAAATCATCTCGGATCTACCGATTTTCAAACTCGATGATACCGAAGCAGTTTTGGAACCTAAACTAGTGAACTCGGTAGGACCGAGTCATAGTTCGGTGGCACCGAGACTGCTAGGGTTTCACTGAATTCAAAAATCGGTCACACCGATAAGTAATTCTCGGTCAGACCGAGTCTCACTTGTGCAATGGCATAAGCCAAATCGGTGGGACCGAGTTTTTCAACTCGGTGGGTCCGAGATGGTTTCGGCGGAAACCTAAACCTAGAATTTTCGAATCAAACCTAACCTATGAGCGTTTTGACTGGATAGAAGTTTATCAAACGTGGCTAGAAACAATATGATCACAATGTGCTAGGAATCAGATTGAGGAATAGCACAAAGATCAAGTCCATACCCTAGTTCGACGTGGACTTGCTACCGCGGCAACGGCGGGGCAGAATTCCCGTTGACGGCGACGGAAACCAGCGACTGGAGGCTGCTAGCGGCGAGAAGACGATCCGGAGACCTCGAGGGCAGAGCAGGCTATCGCGCGGGCGAAGGGGTTCGAAGAAATTTCCAAATTTTGCCCGTGACTATATATAGCCCGACCCTATCGGTGTGACCGAGTGGAACAACTCGGTGGCACCGAGATTCATAACTGCGTGCAGTTACTAAAACTCGGTGTGACCGAAAGGTTCAAATCGGTTGCACCGAGATCGAAAACCTAGATCAACTTAATGATCTCGGTAGGACCGAAGTGGAGTATCGGTCAGACCGAGAATCATAAAGAGGTTTTGGAAGTTTAAGTCTATGACGAATCGGGGACTCCGAGAGCTCCTCACACAGAGTGGTTCGAATTTGACTTGATCAATTTTGTGATGCAGCATGAATAGAGTTTGAGACGAGAAATGCATAGATAGCTAGAGGAGGTTCTTAGGCATTCTTGTCCATCCACTTGGCAAAAGAAGATAAAGCCGAACAATCAAAACAACAAGTGGATGTCCTCGAATGAGTAAAATATGCAACCAGCATGCTCACACAATGAGATGGCAAATGAAATATGTGGCAAGGCATGCACAACCAAATCTAGCATCTATCAAGTAATTTGCGATGACTAGGTCATCTATATATGAGTATATTGACTTAGGAGTCAAGTGAGAACAGTTGATCATAGGTCATACTCATCGTTTAAGCTCAAGTGGGGTTACCACTTTTACATAAGGCATTGTTGTGTTCACATCTTTAGAGTTGTTTTAGCTCAAGTCTTAGAGTAAAGCTCCCCCTAGATGTGATACCCCCCCTAAGAGGGATGAACTAACCTTGGGTTTTTTCGATGATGACTTCATGTAGATATTGAAGATGTGGATGCTCAATGTTGATGTAGATCTCTTGGAGCTATCCATATGAGTGAATTGCACTTTCAATACCTACATGGGTTAGTCCCACAAGGAACAAACAAGGATATCCATAGACATAGAGTGATGCTCACAAAAGATGATGTCCATGAAAACTTTTAGGTTACCTTGTCCCTTGTCTTACCAACAAGAGGGTTTGTGACTCCTTGAACTAGTGCAAGATGTGGAAGTTGATTGCACTTGTTCTTGCCAAAATGATAAGAGTGAAGTATGTTGGCGGAGTCACCCTCAAGAACTCTCTAGTTCTTCTTCTTTTGGATCCACATCATCTTGATGGGAATCCTTGGAGTTGTAGTCGTACTTGATGAAGTGGAACTTGAAGTAGTCTTGGGAATCCACTTGACTAAGGTCTTTGGAGCTTCTTCAAATGCATCAATTTCCTCTTGAAGCTTGTCCTTGCCTTTTTTTCTCGTAGTCTTGTGGTGGAAGATCATCTTGAGCTTGTGTCCCCTTGAAAGAAGTATACTTCTCTTGTTGAGGGACAAACTTTGTCTTGGGGTATTGATCTTCTTCCCATTCAACTCCATTGGCATTGAACTTTCGTTCAAAACCAACACCTTGATTCTTCCGGTGCATTCCTTACTTGCGCACAATTTCCTCGAATTGCTTACTCCCGGCAAGGCTTTTGTACACTCCTTTCTCTATAATTCCCTTCAATAAGCTATTTTCTTGCTCAAGTGAAACTTGGCTAAGAGAATCATTAGTGGAATCAAGAGAACTACTAGAAGCAACAATATTGGATTTAGCATGATCATTGTTACTACTGGAGGAAGAATCTTTCTTGTTAGACTTGACTTGAGGCATGTAAGTGGATAAGAGTAAACGCTTGGCAATGTAAGAAGAACTTTTCTTGCGGAGATCATCATTGATTGCCTTTAAGAACTCATGCTCTTGCTCAAGATTGAGCTTTTCAAAGCGAGTTTCTCATGAGCTCTTAAAAGTTCTCGATGATCTTCGAAGATAGTGTCATGAGCTAACTTAAGAGTTTTTAGTTCTTTAGTTAGAGCCTCAATCTTCTCCTTATCATTGTCATTCGTTTTATCTTGATTAGCATGATTAATTGGTCTTTCATCATAGTATTCATCACTAGAGTTGTCACCAAGCAAATCATCACCTAACAAGTCATCTTCATCACTATTGAAATCAACATACTCGGGGTGTGTTACCTTAGGACCTTTGGCCATGAAGCATCTTCCAATTCCTTCATTTGGTGAGTCAAATATGTCGTAGGAGTTGGTTGACACAAGTGCTAGACCGGCAACACCTTCATCTTGAGTATCTTCGGAGTCGGAGTGATAACTTCTCTCGGAGTGGCTGTCGGAGTCGGAGCCGGATACCCATTCACCAACATGAGCTTGATGTCTTCGTCTTGTGTAACTCCTTGATGATTTTTCCTTCCTTTCCGAATCCTTGCTTCTCCATGAGTATCTTCGTTCACAACGATCATCTCTACTCCTTCTTTCCCTTGGTGGTGATCCTTTGCTTCTTCTTTTTGGAGAATCTTCTCTTCTCTTGTAGGGAGCCGTACACTCATTGGAATAGTGTCTGGGTCTTCCACAATTGTAACAGTTTCGCTCTCGACTAGAAGATCTTTTGTCATTGTAGGACCTTGACTTGGAGCTTCTATCTTTGCTTCTACTCTTGTAGAACTTGTTGAAGTTCTTCACCATTAAGCTCAATTCTTCGTTGAAGTCTTGTTTCTCACTTGATGATGTAGGGGCTTCACATGAGGCTTTATAGGCACCACTTGATTTGTTGTGAAGTTCCTCTTTATCCTTAAGTGACATCTCATGAGCAACAATTCTTCCAATCACCTCCGTTGGCTTGAGATCTTTGTAATTGGGCATCATTTGGATCAATGTGCACACGGTATCATATTTTCCATCCAAGGCTCTTAGGATCTTCTTGATGATGAATCTATCGGTCATCTCTTCACTTCCTAAGCCGGCAATCTCATTTGTGATGAGAGCAAGCCTAGAGTACATTTCAGCGACACCTTCACCATCCTTCATCTTGAACTTGTCAAGTTGGCTTTGAAGAATATCCAACTTGGATTCCTTGACGGAGTCGGTACCTTCGTGCATATCAATCAAAGTGTCCCAAATTTCCTTTGCATTCTCAAGGCGGCTGATTTTGTTGAATTCTTCGGGGCACAATCCGTTGAAGAGAATATCACAAGCTTGAGCATTGTATTGCAACATCTTCAACTCATCTGCGGTAGCTTCACGGTTTGGTTCTCTCCCATCAAAGAAGTCACCTTGCAAACCAACACACACAATAGCCCAAACGGCGGGGTTATGTCCAAGAATATGCATTTTCATTTTATGCTTCCAACTAGCAAAATTAGTACCATCAAAGTAAGGACCTCTACGGTGATAATTTCCCTCGCTAGACGCCATACTCTCCTAGGTTGTGAAACCAAGGCTATGACCACCAAAAGCTATGGAGATCAAGCAAATGGAGACCAAAGCTCTGATACCACTTGTAGGATTGAAAGTATGTCTAGAGGGGGGTGATTAGACTACTTGACCAAATAAAAACTTAACCTTTTCCCAATTTTAGTTCTTGGCAGATTTTAGATAATTTAGGACAAGTCAAGCAATCATCACATAATTCAAGCAAGCATGCAAAGAGTATATAGGTAGCGGGAAGTAAAGCATGCAACTTGCAAGAAAGTAAAGGGAAGGGTTTGGAGATTTCAAACGCAATTGGAGACACGGATGTTTTTCCCGTGGTTCGGATAGGTGGTGCTATCCTACATCCACGTTGATGGAGACTTCAACCCACGAAGGGTAACGGTTGCGCGAGTCCACACAGGGCTCCACCCAAGGGTAACGGTTGCGCGAGTCCACACAGGGCTCCACCCACGAAGGGTCCATGAAGAAGCAACCACCCACAAAGGGTCCACGAAGAAGCAACCTTGTCTATCCCACCATGGCCATCGCCCACGAAGGACTTGCCTCACTAGCGGTAGATCTTCACGAAGTAGGCGATCTCCTTGCCCTTACAAACTCCTTGGTTCAACTCCACAATCTTGTCGGAGGCTCCCAAGTGACACCTAGCCAATCTAGGAGACACCACTCTCCAAGAAGTAACAAATGGTGTGTAGGTAATGAACTCCTTGCTCTTGTGCTTCAAATGATAGTCTCCCCAACACTCAACTCTCTCTCATAGGATTTGGATTTGGTGGAAAGAAGATTTGAGTGGAAAGCAACTTCGGAAGGCTAGAGATCAAGATTCATATGGTAGGAATGGAATGTCTTGGTCTCAACACATGAGTAGGTGGGTTCTCTCTCAGAACATATGAGTTGGAATGATGTGTGTGTTCTGATGGCTCTCTCCTCGAATGAGAAGGAGGTGGAGGGGTATATATAGCCTCCACACAAAATCCAACCGTTACACACAATTTACCAATCTCGGTGGGACCGGATTAGAAAACTCGGTCTGACCGAAGTAGTAAACCTAGTGACCGTTAGGAATTTCGGTGGGACTGACATGCAACTCGGTAGGACCGATTCGGTTAGGGTTTGGGCATAACGTAATCTCGGTGAGACCGATTACACAAACTTGGTGAGACTGAATTTGGTAATTAGCTAACCAGAGAGTTGGTCAGGCAAACTCGGTGGGACCGATTTGCTCTTTCGGTGAGACCGAGTGGAACTCGGTGAGACCGAAAAGTTACAAAGGGGAAACACTGAGTTTACATTGCAATCTCGGTGGGACCGATTCGCTCTTTCGGTGAGACCGAAAAGTTACGAAAGGGAAACAGAGAGTTTGCAACCCCATCTCGGTGAGACCGAGATCCTTATCGGTAGGACCGAATTGCTAGGGTTTGGCAGTGGCTAATGACAAGTGAAAACTCGGTGGCGCCGGATAGGAAGAATCGGTAGGACCGAGTTTGGCTTAGGGTTTAGGTCATATGTGGATATGGGAAAGTGGTTGAGGATTTTGGAGCATATCATTAAGCACATGAAGCAAGAGGCTCATTAAGCAACACCTCATCCCTCCTTAATAGTATTGGCTTTTCCTAAAGACTCAATGTGATCTTGGATCACTAAAATATAAAATGAAGAGTCTTGAGCTTTTGAGCTTGAGCCAATCCTTTGTCCTTAGCATTTTGAGGGTTCCACTTTCATATTCGTGCCATGCCAATCATTGAGCTTTCCTGAAATAATCATCTTGGAATCGCATTAGCTCAATGAGCTATATGTTGTTATGAATTACCAAAACCACCTAGGGATAGTTGCACTTTCAATAGCCCAGGATGGCGTTGTAGGGAAGGCCGATAGGTGCGATGTCGATTTGATCAGCTCCGTGCGGAAGTTGTCGCAGGTGCCGAAGGTCACTGGGAGGCGGATCTGTCCCAAGGAGGCGGTGGAACCGGCTCCGACGCCCGAGAAAGGCCTGCTGGGTTGGAGCCGCTCCGGCGGCACGTGGAGTAGGCTGAAGGCCTCCACCGAGAGCACGTTGAGGCCGGCACCACCATCGATGAGGGTCCTGGTGACGGCTACCTGGCAGATGGTGGGGGTGCACAACATCGGGAGAGCGCCCAAACCAATGGGGTTGAAGGGGTGGTCCTTCAAGTCGAAGGTTAGATCGGCCTCGGGCGCCACCCAGCCCGGGAGGGCTTCTTGGCGCCTGGAGGCGGTGCTGATCCGGCGGGCGAATGACTTGACGTGATGACTCGAGGGTGGTGCCTGGGAGCCACCCAGGAGAGCTGCGATGACGGGCGGTGTTGGTGCGGCAAAACGGGCGAGGAAGAGGTCGCGCAGCTCCTCCCAGGAGGTGACAGAGGTCGTCGGCAGGTGGAGGAGCCACGCGCGCGGGACGCCGGTGAGGGCCACGGGTAACCAGTTGGCCATCACCCGATCGTCGCCCCGGCTCCGAGGACGGCCTCCTCGTACGCCAGCAGGAAAATCATCGGGTCCGTCGCGCCGTCGTAGCGCGGCGGCATCTCGGGCCTGAACTTGCGCGGCCACCGCACTTGCCGCAAGGCGGGGGCCAAGGCCCGGAGCCCCCTGGCCCCAGTGTCGGCATCCGTTGCTGGAGCGGGCGGCGCGTTGTCCGCCATGAGGGCGGGATGCGATGTCGAGGGAGAGCGGGTTCTTAGGAGGGAGGACTCCGGCGCACCCCTACCTGGCGCGCCAAATGTCGGGTTTCGAGTTCCGGCAGACCCTTGAGGTTTGAACACTGGGGTGCACGTGGAGATCTCTCCCCTACCGATCTACGTCCGATCCTCTCGTGTGAACTAAGATGAAAATGATGAACAACACAAGAGACACGATGTTTATACTGGTTCGGGCCACCGTTGTGGTGTAATACCCTAATCCAGTGTGTGGTGTGGCGGATTGCCTCTGGGGCCGATGATGGACAATATAAGGGAAGAACAGCCTCACGAGAGGTGTTCTTGAGCTGGTGCGATGAACTGCTAGGGTGAGTTCAGTCGCCTCTTCCTCTCTCTGCTATGGTTCTACCAGATTTCCAGCCGTCCCCTCCTTCTGTGGTGGCTAGCTCTATTTATAGAGGCCCTGGGCCTCTCCCCAAATAATGAGCGGGAAGGGCACCAACAATTGGCCATTTCGAAGGGGAACATCTAGTACAAGTTATCCTGACCAAAGGTGGTCTTCGTCTACCAAAAGCACTGGCGATGACGCCGTCTTGGGCTCCACGGTGACCTCCGTCCTGCCGTCCGGCTGGTCTTGGTCTCGTTGCACCGGAATGGTAACCTTTGCCTGATGCCTTGGCCTGTGCTTGCACCCTTTGCACCAAAGGGGAAACATGGACACTGCGCAGGCCGGCGCCCGCCTGGTCTCGATCGTCATGGCTTGCGTCACGGTTCCTCGCGAGGTGCCCTTGCCTTGATCCCTCCGCCTCCTCGCGAGCCTGCCTGATGAGGCTGCCTCTGAGGAAGCTTCCTGTCATCCGCCCCGCGAGGCTTGGCCCCTCGCGAGGGTCTTTGAGCTTGAGCTGATGAAGATGGGCCGCGCTGGGCCCCGCTTGAGCCACGCCGCAGGCTGCAGGCAGGCAAGTCTGGGGACCCCCGTTCCCAGAACACCGACAACGACTCCTGTTAAAGATTAGCATGTATCTGAGCGGAGGGTCATCCCTCTCAAGGAACTGGTGGCTTACCATAGCATCATAATCTAGAAAACTAGGTGGCAACATGTTGTCATTTTCTTTAATAGGTAGCCCTAGGTGAGCGACTAAGAGAGTGGCATAAATTCCACCAAGGTAATCACCCACTAAGGCATTGTTGTGTAAACGGCGTATAATAGAAACCCCCATGTTAAATTGTCTATCTCTCAACACAACACTCTTAAGATTGCTCAAATTAGGGGCACAAAGATGGCTAGGTTCTGGTTTACCATTTATGCATCTTCCTATGAATAGAGCAAAATAATGTATATCAGGAAAATGGATGCCCCTGTAGTAGCTTATGTTATGCCTTTAGTTTCTCCCTAGTAATATTCAACAAGAATTCATTGCAATCGGACTTACGAGGTTCAGTGCATATCCCCCAAAAGGGAATTTTACATGCTTCACAAAACTCATCAAGGTGTAAGCGAAAAGGATTTTCATATGGGTTAAAGAAGACAATATGAGAATTTTGATGTGGCACATAAGCAAATTTCCGCAAAAAAGAATCAATAAGATTCAAGTATTGCGAGCACTTATCTGATACGAATTCCGTTAATCCAACATTATGCACGTACATGTCAAACTCTTCCTTAATGTTGGCTTGGATCATGAAAGAATCCAACGGCCATTCACACGGCCGCACAAGGGCTTCCCGCGGAGGTTCAAGGTCCGACTCGCGTATAGCAAGCCTCAGAGAGCTCTTGCTCAAGGATCCACCTTGGAACATTTTCCTAAACATTTTCTCCCTCTAAATGATTTCTTAAATTTTTAGTGACTCGAAATAAAAGTGAAGCAAACTCAACAAAATTGGTAGCAACTACTCCAATAAGCATCTAGAGGTTGTATCATACATCGAAACTACTTTGGACCGTATAATTTTGACATGAAAGCTCAAGAACATGGTCACCACAGCAGCAAAAATTTGCAATATATAAAGCACTAGAATAAAAACTAATTAAACCATTGGAGGAGTCACATACCGAAGAACAATCTCCCAAAACAGTTTTGGAAACGGAGTTCTGAGTAAGGAGATCGAAAATTGCAGCCAAATGAGCAAGAACCCGAGTTTGAGCAAGCAAGTGATTTTTTCTGGAGGGAGAAGAAGGGAATGGGTGGCTGGGATAAGTGAGTGGGTCCTTGTGGGACCCACAAACCCATATGGCGTGCCCTAGGGGGGAGGCGTGGCCTGTGAGCTTGTGGCTCATAGGTGCATCCTCTTTGGTTGTGTTTTGTGCCAAAAATTCGTATATATTCCACAAAAAACATACTAAATTTTTAGGGAATTCTGGGAACTTTTATTTTCTAGTCATTTTTATTGCATGAAAAAATACCAGAAAACAAGAAAATCATGGCATTTGTACTTTATTAACTTTAAATAACAGAGAGTAAATAAGGGATACAGTAAGATGTTCTTACTAAATTCATCGACCACATGCCCCTAAAAAAGAATCCATTAATAAGGTTGATCATGTCTTATTAACAAACAACTTTCGAGTGACATGAAACCAAAGAACCTTCGTATAACACTAGGTTACCTCAATGGGGATATGCATCTCCCCGATAATAAGAGTTTCATATTTCTTTTTGACAGTAGGAAGAGGGAGCTCAAAACTTCCAATAGTAATTGTCAGACCTTTTTCAAAAACATTAATACCATTCACTTGAAATTGCTTCTTCGGAAAGTGTATCGTATGCTCATTACCATTAATATGAAAAGTGACCTTGCTTTTGCTGTAATCAATAACAACGCCTGCAGTATTCAAGAAGGGTCTACCAAGGATAATCAACATGTTGTCGTCCTCGAGCATATCAAGTATAACAAAATTTGTCAAGATAGTAACATTTGCAACTACAACGAGCACATCCTCACAAACACCGATAGGTCTAGCAGTAGATTTATTCGCCATTTGCAATGATATTTTAGTGGGTGTGAGTTTACTCAAATAAAATCTTTTATATAAAGAGAAATGCATAACACTAACACCTGCTCCTAAATCACATAAAGCAGTTTTAACATAATATCTTTTAATGCAGCATGGTATAGCTGGTATTCCTGGATCTCCTAGTTTCTTAGGTACACCATCTTTAAAAGAATAGTTTGCAAGCATGGTTGAAATTTCAGCTTTAGGTATTTTTCTTTTATTAGTGACAATATCTTTCATATACTTAGCATAAGGGGCCATTTTTAAAATATCAGTCAAGCGGGTACGCAAAAAGACTGGCGTAAGAATTTTAGCAAAGCGTTCAAATTCTTCTTTGTCCTTATTCTTAGATAGTTTAGGTGGAAAGGGCATGGCTTTTTGAACCCATGGTTCTCTTTCTTTAGCATGTTTTTTAGCAACAAAATCTCTCTTATCATAACGTTTATTTTTAGGAGGTGGGTTATCAAGGTCAATAACAGGTTCTATTTCAACATCATTACCAGGTTCTTTATCCTTATCTAGTTGAATGCCAACAAGAGCATTATCATTTTCATTATCACCAGGTGAATGTTCATTACCAGATTTTTTTCAGCATCAGAAATAGAAACACCATTACTATTTTTAGAAGGTTTTTCTACCTCAGGTTCACTAGAGGTTGGCAAAGTCCTATGATTCTTCTTTTTCTTTTTCCTTTTAGAACTACTAGGTACATCAACATTAATTCTTTGAGAGTCTTTTCAAATCTTTTAGGGTGACCTTCGGGATATGATGGTTCTTAAGTCATAGCACGTCCTCTAGTCATTACTCTAACAACATGATCATTCATATTTCATTTCATTTCATTGAGCAAATCATTTTGTGACTTAGTAACTTGTTCTAATTGAGTCTGAAACATAGTAGCATGTTTTCCTACACCTTTAACATCATTTGTAATTCTAAACAACAAGTCACTCAAGCGATTAATCATATAGGCATTACGTTTCAATTGTTTCATAACATAAGCATTGAAATGATCTTGCTTGATAATGTAGTTGTCAAATTCATACAAGCATTGGCTAGGAGATTTATTATAAGGAATATCACCTTCACCAAACTTTTTAAGAGAATTTACCTCTACCACATGTGGTGGTGTGTCAAGACCATGTATTTCTTCAATAGGTGGTAAATTCTTAACATGTTCAACTTTAATACCTTTTCATTCATAAATTTCTTTGCCTCTTGCATATATTCAGGACTAAGAAATAAAATACCCCTCTTCTTCAGAGTAGTTTTAGGCGGTGGTTCAGGAAGTGTCCAAGCATTATCATTCCTCAATATATTATTCAATAGATCTTCAGCTTGTTCAACAGTTCGTTCCTAAAAACGTAACTAGCAACTATCTAGGTAATCCCTAGAAGCATCTGTTAGTCCATTATAGAAGATATCAAGTATTTAATTTTTCTTAATAGGATGATCAGGCAAAGCATTAAGTGATTGGAGAAGCCTCCCCCAAGCTTGAGGGAGATTCTCTTCTTAAATTTGCACAAAGTTAAATATTTGCTATAAGGCAGCTTGTTTCTTATGAGTAGGAAAATATTTTTCAGAAAAGTAATAAATCATGTTCTGGGGACTATGCACACAACCATGAGAAAGAGTATTATACCATATATTAGAACCACCCTTTACCGAGAAATAAAATAACTTAAGAATATAGTGGTAGCGAATTTTTTCCTCATGAGCAAATAGGGTGGCTATATCATTTAATTTAGCAAGATGTGCCACAACGGTTTCAGTTTCATAACCATGGAAAGGATCAGATTCAACCAAAGTAATTAACTCAGGATTGATAGAGAATTCATAATCCTTATCAGTCACAAAGATAGGTGACGGAGCAAACTTAGGATCATATTTCATTCTAGCATTTAGAGATTTTTCTTTCGATTTACATAGTAATTTCTTAAGATCATCCCTATCCTTACAAGCAAGAAAATCCCTAGCTACCTCTCCATCAATAACATAACCCTCAGGTATCTTAGGCAATTCATATATGGGATGGTCGGGTCTAGTAGGTGTTTCATAATTTTCAGTTTCAATAGCTTCATCAGTTTCAACATTCTCAAGAAATTCACCTAGTGGCACATTATCATCAAGAAAAGTACTGGCATCATTCATAGATAAGTAGCACCATCAATTACTTGTGACATATCAGGATTAATATCAGGTGGTGGTGTCGCAAGCTTACTCAAAATAGAAGGTGAATCAAGTGCAGAGCTAGATAACAGCTCCATACCTCCCCTCGTCTTAGAGGGAACGATCTTGGCTCTATCATCCTTACGATTCTTCATAGTGATCAACAGATATAAATCCCAAGTGACTCAACAAATATAGCTATAGTCCCCGTCAACAGCGCTAGAAAAAGGTCTTGATAACCCACAATAATAGGGGATCACAACAGTTTTTGAGGGTAGAGTATTCAACCCAAATTTATCGATTCGACATAAGGGGAGCCAAAGAATATTTGTAAGTGTTAGCAGTTGAGTTGTCAATTCAACCACACATGGAGATTAAATATCTGCAGCAGATTGATCAGTAGCACGGTAGTATGGTAGTTTGGTACCAGTAATGATAGCAATCACTGGTACATCGACGTGCTAAACAAATGGTTTTTAACCCCTTTCCGCGACGGCATTTGGAACCGTCGCCAAGTGAGTGTGTGCGATAGGGTGTCCTTCCCACATGACCCAGAAATCGTCGGGGATATGCCCTCCTGGGACCCTGGCTTGGGCCGTGTGAGATCGGGCAAGGCAACGAAACCCAATCATTTCTGTAGGTATGTACATCCCACACGGTAATCCGAGAAAATCATTTCCGTAGGTATGTAAATCCCACATGGTGAATCCCAAAAAAACATTTCCGTAGGTATGTATATCACACACAGTCAATCCAAGGAATTCGTTTATGTTCTTATGTACATCCCACACAGTCAATCCAGGGAAAACGTTTCCGTTCATATGTATATCACACACAATTCTTTGTGTGGAAACGTTTGTGCAAGGTGGCCTAACGCAAATAGTTCGCTGCCGGAAGCCGTGTGTGATTTTTAGTTGATCAAACACGCCTACTTTCTAGAAACCGTGTGGGTTGTTTGAGTTCATTGCCCACGGTGCTGTATGAGTAACCGTCTGCAATAGAAAACCCCAATAAGCAGGGTAATTAGCCTATTATTGATAATCCATGTACTAATCAAACTGATATTTCTTAGAGAACACGCCAGATATTTCATATCCGTATAAAAGCAACCAGGATTTCATAATCGAATTACATCCGATAGCTTCGGCACTCATTACGCCATTACACAACAGCACCAAGTTTCACATGAAGCATCAAAAACCTTTGGAAAGTAGCATCATACACGGTGAATAGACAAATGAATCTCATCTGGGAAACTGCAGAAGCGGAAGGCAAATATTGAGCCTTTAGTGATGTTGAATGTCCTTGCAACTTTAGGCCAGTGGCTATGGATAATTGCCCGCCCAACCTTCGTCCTCTTCAGCAAGACTCAAATATTTTACCGTGGGTGTTGAATGAATACCTTCCTCGCCTCTTAACCATGCAAGTGGTTTGAGAGGTAATCATCGGTGAAATGCTTTGGAAAGTACTGAAAACAAAGCTATGCATAAATCGCTGTTGTAAATTTTGAAATGGAGCAAGGGGTAAAAACAAGGTAAAAGAGTTGGTACCATCCTATAGTTAACTGATGTCTTCTTCATTGTGCAAACAAAGATCTTGCTGTTATTCGTCGCAAGTTTCTTCATCCTAGCAAACTTTCTGAGTTTCTTGACTTGACTGATATTCATGGACATCTCATTTCCCCATATGCAAAATGGGCTGAACAGTGGGTCTAAGCCTCTGACAGTAGGACCTACATGTGCAAGACCAAATTGTAAGAAATCTAAATATTAGAATGATTCCTGCAACTGCACAATAATGTGCTATTAGCCAAAGGGACCCTGCTTGAACAAACCTTGATGGTAAACCGCAGTGTCTCCCATTGTTTCCCTGCAACACACATAAGGAATATCTTGATCAGGTTAACTGAGAGTTGTCATACTATCAGTAGAATATGCATTGAGTATAGCCAAATTCGATTGGTGTCACATGCATAACAATACAAAATTGTACCCACAACAAATGAAAATCAAATTGCAGAACTGAACCAAACAGTTAAATGGATAGGAGACCAAATGAACCAAAATAGTTAATTGAGCACGACATTGCGGAATAGAAACATGTACTAGAAGATAAGACAGTTAACAAAACAAAGAATGCTTGAGAATAGTACTACGAAATTTAGCAATTGTTGGACCAAAGTGTTAACTGAACATTACATTTCAGAGGACCAAACTATTAACTAAACATCAGATTGCATATTAACATTACAGAGGACAAATCACTAGAAGGCACTATTGGTGGCCTCGAGAAAACATCACGAACCGTATTTTAAAGTAGACAACCACGTGGCGGTGTCGACGGTGGCCTCGAAGACGAGGTGCTCCTCCAAGATCTGGCGGTCGACACGCATGTCAACCATAGCGACCTCGTTCGCGCGTGCGGCCGCATGCTACTCAGCTCCACGTTATACTGTGTGTAAAACGGATGTGGGCGGCTCATAATTGGAGGAGGGGGCAGTGATTTTGATGGAAGGTTTCGCTCCGTTGGTCGGGGCATGTGGGACGGGAAAGGAGGAGGATGGTGTGGGTGGGGTGTGGATTACCTGACCATATCGACGAGGCCGCGCAGCAAGAAGAAGGGTCGCCGGCGAGGAGGCCACGCAACAAGAAGAAGGGTCACCGACGAGGAGGAGGTGCTGCAAGAAGAAGAGTCCCCGGCGAGGAGGCGGCGCTGCAAGAAGAAGGGTAGCCGGCGAGGAGGCGGCGCTCCAAGAAGAAGGGTCGCCGGTGAGGAGGCTGAGCTGCCAGTAAGCAGCAATGAAGGTTTGAACTTGGAAAGAAAGGAGGAACAGTGGAAATGTGGCTTTTGGTAGGAGGGAGGGGGCGGGGAGATAGATATTTCCATAGTGGCCAAAAAATTTCGCTCGGTGCCGCGAGAAACTGGCACGCAAGTGTGGTTCAAGCGGGGGCGGTGGACTGTAGACGATGAAGCTTCCTGCGTAAGCCAGACAAGACGGTGCGCCAAGATATTTTATATCGCATCCCACATGATTCTTTCTAGTAAACTGTTTGTGGTATACCTGATTTTTTCATTATTTATTGAAAGATAAAATGGTGTTACGGAGGGAAAGGATGGTGTTTGAATTGCTAGAACATTTACGTACAGTGAACATGCAACTACTACATGAGTATCGTGTTTAAATTTGGAATTATTCCGGGTTCGTTTGGCATTTTTATGCATTAATTGAGTTTCTGGTCATTTAATGTGCATAATTCAAATTTGAACTACAAGCACATGCTCCAATGCACCAAAGTTTGCTAAAAAATCACATGTGTGTCTTTGGGTGAATTTATAGGTCCCATGCAAGAAATGGGAATAAAATTCCAACATCTTGATGTCGTGGCTCGGCCGGAATGATTGAGAAACTTGGTTTTTAATTCCTGTAAATCCTAAACACGACTGAAAATCATGAAACTTGGCATGGCGTCATGACATGGCACCAACATGCTGCAGTAATTTTTTGGCCGAATTGGGACAAGCTTTGGTGTAAGCTTCTTGCAAACCGGAGCTTCCCTCAAGAAGGCTCTTGGTTCCAAAGTTCATGCTAAAATAGAAGTATCGTGCTAAAATTTGGAATTATCATGCTAAAATAGAAGGATAGGGAAGATTAGACCAAATAGAAGTATCGTGCTAAAATTTGGAATTATTCCGTGTTCGTTTGGCCTTTTCATACATTAATTGAGTTTCTGCGCATTTAATGTGCATAATTCAAATTTGAACTACAGGCACATGCTCCAGTGCACCAAAGTTGTTTGAAAAATCACATGTGTGTCCTTGGGTGAATTTCTAGGTCCCATGCAAGAGATGGGAGTGAAATTCAAAGATTTGGGCGTCGTGGCTCGGCCAAAAAGATTGAGAAACTTGGTTTTTTAATTCCTATGAATCCAAAACACGCCTGAAAATCATGAAACTTGACATGGTGTCATGAATGGCACCAACATGCTGCGGTAATTTTTGGCCCAATTGGGACAAGCTTTGGTGTAAGCTTTTTTGCGAACCAGAGCTTCCCTCAAGAAGGCTCGTGGTTCCGAGAGGGAACGAGTCACCTCCGTGTGCGAAACGACATACGTACACTGCCTTCTCCCGCCTTAATTTTTTTACACTAGCAGATTAGACCAAATAGAAGTACCATGCTAAAATTTGGAATTATTTCAGGTTCATTTGGCCTTTTTATATATTAATGAGTTTCTGCGCATTTAATGTGCATAATTCAAATTTGAACTATAAGCATAGGCTCCAGTGCACCAAAGTTGTTTGAAAAATCACATGTGTGTTCTTGGCGAATTTCTAGGCCCCATGCAAGAGATGGTAGTGCAATTCAAACATCTGGGCATCGTGGCTTCGCCGGAAAGATTGAGAAACTTGGTTTTTTAATTCCTGTAAATCCAAAACACGTCTGAAAATCATGAAACTTGGCATGGTGTCATGACATGGCACCAACATGCTGCGCTAATTTTTTTGGCTGAATCTGGACAAGCTTTGGTGTAAGCTTCTTGCAAACCGGAGCTTCCCTCAAGAAGGCTCGTGGTTCCGAGAGGGAACGTGTCACCTCCGTGTGCGAAACGACATACGTACACTGCCTTCTCCCACCTTAATTTTTTTACACAGGCAGACTAGACCAAATAGAAGTACCATGCTAAATTTTGGAATTATTCCAGGTTCGTTTGGCCTTTTTATACATTAATTGAGTTTTTGTGCATTTAATGTGCATAATTCAAATTTGAACTACAAGCACCGGCTCCAGTGCACCAAAGTTGTTTGAAAAATCACATGTGTCTCCTTGGGTGAATTTCTAGGTCACATGCAAGAGATGTGAGTGAAATTCAAACATCCGGGCATCGTCGCTCGGCCGGAAAGATTGAGAAACTTGGTTTTTTAATTCCTATAAATCCAAAACACACCTAAAAATCATGAAACTTGCCATGGTGTCATGGCATGGCACCAACATGCTGTGCTAATTTTTTTGGCCGAATTGGGACAAGCTTTGGTGTAAGCTTCTTGCAAACCGGAGCTTTCCTCAAGAAGGCTCGTGGTTCCAAGAGGGAACGTGTCACCTCCGTGTGCGAAACGACATATGTATATGTAGGATCGAAAGTATGTCTAGAGGGGGGTGATTAGACTACTTGACCAAATAAAAACTTATCCTTTTCCCAATTTTAGTTCTTGGTAGATTTTAGCTACTTTGGACAGGTCAAGCAATCTTAACACAATTCAAGCAAGCATGCAAAGAGTATGTGAGCAGCGGAAAGTAAAGCATGCAACTTACAAGAATGTAAAGGGAAGGGTTTGGAGGATTCAAACGCAATACGAGACATGGATGTTTTTGTCGTGGTTCCGATAGGTGGTGCTATCGTACATCCACGTCGATGGAGACTTCCACCCACAAAGGCTAACGGTTGCGCGAGTCCACGGAGGGATCCACCCATGAAGGGTCCACGAAGAAGCAACCTTGTCTATCCCACCATGGCCGTCGCCCATGAAGGACTTGCCTCACTAGCGGTAGATCTTCACGAAGTAGGCGATCTCCTTGCCCTTACAAACTCCTTGGTTCAACTCCACAATATTTTCGGAGGATCCCAAGTGACACCTAGCCAATCTAGGAGACACCACTCTGCAAGAACTAACAAATGGTGTGTTGATGATGAACTCCTTGCTCTTGTGCTTCAAATGATAGTCTCCCCAACACTCAACTCTCTCTCACAGGATATGGATTTGGTGGAAAGAAGATTTAAGTGGAAAGCAACTTGGGGAAGGCTAGAGATCAAGATTCATATGGTAAGAATGGAATATCTTGGCCTCAACACAAGTGTAGGTGGTTCTCTCTCAGAAAAAGTAAGTTGGAAGTGTAGGTTTGTTCTGATTGCTCTCTCTATGAATGAAGAGGTGGTGGAGGGGTATATATAGCCTCCACACAAAATCTAACTGTTACACAACTTGCCAATCTCAGTGGGACCGAATTGTTAAACTTGGTCGAACCGATTCAGCAAAGCTAGTGACCGTTAGGGTTTTCGGTGGGACCGACATGCAACTCGGTAGGACCGATATGATTAGGGTTAGGGCATAACGTAATCTCGGTGAGACCAATTACACAAACTCGGTGAGACTGATTTTGGTAATAAGCTAACCAGAGAGTTGGTCAGGTAAACTTGGTGGGACCGATCGCTCATTTTGGTGAGACCGAAACATTACGAAGGCGAAATAGAGAGTTTACATTTCAATCTTGGTGGGACCGATCGCTCATCTCGGTAAGACCAAAATGTTACGAAGGGAACAGAGAGATTACAATCCTATCACGGTGAGACCGAGATCCCTATCGGTGAGACCGATTTTCCTAGGGTTTGTGGTAGTGGCTATGCATTTGAAACTCGGTGGCGCCGGATAGAAAGAATAGGTGGGGCCGAGGTTGACTTTTGGTTTAGGTCATATGTGGATGTGAGAAAGTAGTTGAGGGTTTTGGAGCATATTACTAAGAATTTTGAGCAAGAGCCTCATTAAGCAACACCTCATCCCTCCTTGATAATATTGGCTTTTCCTATAGACTCAATGTGATCTTGGATCACTAAAATAGAAAATGTAGTGTCTTGAGCTTTGAGCTTGAGTCAATCCTTTGTCCTTCGCATTTTGAGGGGTCCACTTTTCTCATCCATGCCATGCCAATCATTGAGCTTTCCTGAGATATTAATCTTGAAATAGCATTAGCTCAATGAGCTATATTTTGTTAGGAATTACCAAAACCACCTAGGGATAGTTGCACTTTCAATCTCCCCCTTTTTGGTAATTGATGACAACATATAGATCAAAGCTTCGACAAATGATAATAAGAGTGAAAAACATTGTTGCTTTGAGAAGTATGTGAAAAGCAAGAGCTCCTCCTAAATATGGGCATAGTTTAAGATTTGCTTTGGACTGCAAATGCACAATGAGCTAGGAACATGGGTTACTCTTCCACGTCACATACATCTTGGTGGAGCGCTCAAAATGATAATAATGAAATACATGCACTCATCACCAAGCAAAGTGAATGATCATATATGGGGATATAAAAAGATAATGTCATCCAACAAGCATTAAGGTAGCATATGATCAAACACATGATCATCCAAGTATCACGCAAAAGCATAAAGTATCGCAACCAAGCAAATAAACAAAGTTTAACCACCAAATAAAAAGAGAGAATAAAAAGCAAAACTCTCTCTCGAAGCCTATGATCTATACATTTTCTCCCCCTTTGGCAACAAGTTACCAGAAAGTTCATAAAAATGCATAGTGCTAGATCGACTCTCAGGCTTGGTCTTCAGGTGGTGGTGTAGATAACACGCCAAGGACGAAGGCATCTGTTGATGTAGATGGAGCTGGTGGAGTGGGTGCTGGAGCTGGTGGCACTGAAGCTGTAGCTAGTGCAGATGAAGTTGCTCTGGTGTCTGCGACAGGCACTGTAGCACATCTCTGTCCTCTGGGCACTCTAGCGAAAGCATCAGTGGTAGACTTGCCCTTCTTCTCCTGCACTTCATCCTGAAGTTGCTCAACAACTGACTGGATCTCAGTGACCTTCACATCTAATTCATAGAACTTCTGCTCCATGATCCTCTCCAAGCTCTCCTGGTTTTGAGTTAGGGTAGCCAATGCCTTCTCAATCCTCAGAGTGGAGGCAATCAAGTAGCCAAGCTGATCTTGCTTGCTCTTCAGAAGATACTGAGATGCCTCTTCAATGGTTTGCATCTTTGCAGCCTTTTCAGCCCTTGCCTTCTCCCTCTTTGCTTGTGCTTGCACAGAAGATGGTTCATTTTCATCCATCAACACAGTGTTGTCCTCAAAGTCGGGTAGATGGGCATGTGTTCCTTGTCCAGGAGATATGTGCCAGCGCCCATCTTGGAGTTGATTAGCTCCTGAATCTGTGGGGCATACCCACAACTCCTCTTCTGATCTGCAGCTGTTCTCTTAATGGTTTCCACAATTAGGCTCATGACCTTAAACTTTTGAGGCACATCAAATATGTGAAGCAAGTTAATTGCATGGCCTCTGATCATCTTGTGATCACCTGACTTTGGCAAGAGAGTGTGCCCGAGGATCCAGTTGATTGTTGGCAAGCCTGACAGAAGGTAATGTACTGATCCAAACTTGTGTGTCTCAAGAGCAGCATCTGGGATCTCTTTGTACATATGTGCCATGGTGTTGTGATCCTTATTCTTCTTGGCATAGACATCCAAGTCATCTTCACTCTCCTTAGGAGCATTGATCAATTTTGCCCATTCTTCAACCATTGACTGGTACATAATACCTTCAGACATCCAGACAATCCTTCCATCTGGGTAGAAATGAGCTGTGGAGTAGAACTGCATAATGATCTCATCATTCCACTGTGTGAGCTTCTGAGCCACAAACTCATCGACTCCACATGCCTTGAAGCTGTCATATACACCAGGGAAGTGATCTTCATTTTCCTCAATGAATTTCCAGTCTTCCCATCTCATGTCACACACGATGGGCTTCTTGTCAAGTAAGATAGTCTCATAGAAGTCCTGCTGTTCCTTTGTATGGAACCTGTAGTCCACAACAGTCCTTCTCCTGGTGGCATATGGATCAGACTCTCTCCATAGCCTTAAACCTGAATCCTTCCTGATCTTCATGTTCTCTGCAACTGGGTGAACATCATTGTGATCTGGAATTTTGGGCTTCAACTTTCTCAACACGACAGAATCATCATCTTCTTTAGCAGCTTGAGGCACTGGGGCCTTGTTCTTCTCCTCAGCAGGGATGTTCCTGGTGCTCCTCTTGGGTTTTGGCTTTGGAGATGGAGCAACAGTATTAGGAGCAGTCTTAGGCTTAGATGGAGCAGCCCCTGCCCTTATAGCATCTCCCATAAGATTTTGAGCTTTGGGTGCTGGTGCTGCATCCTCTTCCTCTTCCTCTTCTTCAGAATCTTTCATTATTGAAGATCTCCCAAGCACTCTGGCAGTGGTCTTCTTGACCCTTTCCTTCATTTTCTTTTCTGCCACAACCTGTTCTTTGGGTGAAGATCCCAAAGTCTCTTGAGTGGATGTTCTGGCTTTTGACATGGGAACTCTCTTGGCAGGAACCTTTTGCTTCATTCCTGGCTTAGTGGCAGCAGTTGTGCCATATTCCTTTTTCAGGACTTTCCTTTTTGAGGTGGTCTCTTCCTCAACAGCCACATAGTCCTCATCTTCAGAATCCGAGGTTTTCTTCTTTCTGGTCCTAGTGGCTGTCTTAGGAAAGTTGCTGGGTGTACTCCTACTTCCTTCATCAAAGCTGCTAGAGGGACTACTGCCCTCACTCATGTTCACTTGCTCCTCAGACTTGTTCTGACTATCACTCTGATCTAACATGATGCAAACACTGACAGCAGACCCTGTGAATAGATTATAGATGAGGTAGATTTGATAAGCATCACAAAGTATGGAGGTTTTTGCAAAAGAATGAGTTAAAAACTTAGTTTTAGATTTCCACAGAAAGCATTTCGGATCTACCGATTTGAAAACTCGGTGATACCGAAGCAGCTTTTGGAACCTAAACTAGTGAACTCGGTCAGACCGGGTCACAGTTCGGTGGCACCGAGACTGCTAGGGTTTCACAAAGTATTGAACTCGTTCACACTGATTTGCAATTCTCGGTCAGACCGAGAATGACATGTGCAATGGCCTTAGCCAAATCAGTGGAACCAATTTCAACAACTCGATCGGTCCGAGATGGTTTCGACGGAAACCTAACCCTAATTTTTCAATCCACGACTAAACTACGGAGTGATTTTGATGGATAGAATGATCTCAATCGTGGCAAGATACATGGCAAAACAATGTGCTAAGAATCAGAGGGGGGATAGCACAAGAATCAAGTCCATACCCTAGTGCGGCGATGGACTTGCTACGGCGGCAACGGCGGAGATGATTCCCGTTGACGGCGGCAGAGACCAGCGGCGGGAGGCAGTTGGCGATGAGGAGGACGATCCGGAGACCCAGGGAGGCAGAGCAGGCTGAGCGCGGGCGAAGAGGTTCGGAATTTTTTCCAAATTTTGGGCCACGGATATATATAGCCTGACTCTATCGGTGTGACCGAGTTGAACAACTCGGTGGCCCCGAGATTCATAACTGCAAGCAGTTACTGAAACTCGGTGTGACCGAAAAGTTCAAATCGGTTGCACCGAGATTGAAAACCTAGATCGACTTAGTGATCTCGGTATGACCGAAATGGATGAATCGGTTGGACCGAAACGCACAAAGAAGTTTTGGATTTTTAAGTCTATGACGAATCGGGGACTCTGAGTGCTCCTCACACAGAGTGGTTCGAATCTGACTTGATCAAACTTTGTGATGTAGCATGAATAGAGTTTGAGACGAGAAAAGCATAGATAGCTAGAGAAGGTTCTTAGGCATTCTTGCCCATCCACTTGGCAAAAGAAAAAGGAACCAAACAATCAAAACAACAAGTGGATGTCCTCGAATGAGTAAATTATGCAACCAACATGCTCACACAATAAAATGGCAAATGAAATATGTGGCAAAACATGCACAACCAACTCTAGCATCTATCAAGCAATTGGCAATGACTAGGTCATCTATATATGAGTATATTGACTTAGGAGTCAAATGAGAACATTTGATCATAGGTCATACTCATTGTTTAAGCACAAATGGGGTTACCATTTTTACATAAATCATTGTTGTGTTCACACCATTCGAGTTGCTTTAGCTCAATTTTAGAGTAAAGCTCCCCCTAGATGTGAGATCCCCCCTAAGAGGGATGAACTAACCTTGGGTTTTGTCGATGATGACTTCATGTAGGTGTTGAAGACGTGGATGCTCAATGTTGATATAGATCATTTGGAGCAATCCTTTGGAGTGAGTTGCACTTTCAATACCTACACGGGTTAGTCCCACAAGGAACAAACAAGGATATCCATAGACATAGAGTGATGCACACACAAGATGATGTCTATGAAAGCATTAGGTTACCTTGTCCCTTGTCTTACCAACAAGAGGGTTTGTGACTCCTTGAACTAGTGCAAGATGTGGAAGTTGATTGCACTTGTTCTTGCCAAAATGATAAGAGTGAAGTATGTTGGCGGAGTCACCCTCAAGAACTCTCTAGTTCTTCTTCTTCGGGATCCACATCATCTTGATGGGAATCCTTGGAGTTTTAGTCGTACTTGATGAAGTAGAACTTTATGTAGTCTTGGGAACTCACTTGACCAAGGCCTTGGGTGCTTCTTCAAATGCATCAATTTCCTCTTGAAGCTTATCCTTGCCTTTTTGCTTGTGGTCTTGTGGTGGAAGATCATCTTGAGCCTGTGTCCCTTTGAAGGAAGTAGGATCATACTTCTCTTGTTGAGGAACAAACTTCGTCTTGGGGTATTAATCTTCTTCCCACTCAACTCCATCGGCATTGAACTTTCATTCAAAACCAACACCTTGGTTTTTCCGGTGCCTTCCTTGCTTGCGTACAATTTCCTCGAATTGCTTACTCCCGACAAGGCTCTTGTAAACACCTTTCTCTATAATTCCCTTCAATAAGCTATTTTCTTGCTCAAGTGTAACTTGGCTAAGAGAATCATTAGTGGAATCAAGAGAACTATTAGAAGCAACAACATTAGATTTAGCATGATTATTGTTACTTCCAGAGGAAGAATCTTTCTTGTTGTTGTTACTAGACTTGACTTGAGGCATGTAAGTGGATAAGAGTAAACGCTTGGCAATGTAAGAAGAACTTTTCTTGCGAAGATCATCATTGATTGCCTTTAAGAACTCATGCTCTTGCTCAAGGTTGAGCTTTTCAAAACGTAATTTCTCATGAGTCCTTAAAAGTTCTCGATGATCTCCTAATATAGTTTCATGCGCTAACTTAAGAGTGTTTAGTTCTTTAGTTAGAAACTCAATCTTCTCCTTATCATTTTCATTCTTTTTATCTTGATTAGCATGATTGATTGATGTTTCATCATAGTATTCATCACTAGAGTTGTCAACAAGTAAATCATCATCACCTAACAAGTCATCTTCATTACTATTGAAATCAACATACTCGGGGTGTGATACCTTTGGGCCTTTAGCCATGAAGCATCTTCCAAGTCCTTCATTTGGTGAATCAAATATGTCGTAGGAGTTGGTTGACACAAGTGCTAGACCGGCAACACCTTCATCTTGAGTATATTCGGAGTCAGAGTGATTGTCGGAGTCGGAGCTGGATACCCTTTCACCAACATGATCTTGATGTCTTCGTTTTGTCTAGCTCCTTGATGACTTGTCCTTCCTTTCCGAATCTTTGCTTCTCCGGGATGTTCTTCGTTCATAACGATCATCTCTACTCCTTCTCTCTCTTGATGGTGATTCTTCTCTTCTACTTCTTCTTTTTGGAGAATCTTCTCTTCTTTTGTTGGGTGCCGTACACTCATTGGAATAGTGTCCGGGTCTTCCACAATTGTAGCAATTTCGCTCTCGACTAGAAGATCTTTTGTCATTTTAGGACCTTGACTTGGAACTTCTCTCTTTGCGTTTACTCTTGTAGAACTTGTTGAAGTTCTTCACCATTAGGCTCAATTCTTCATTGAAGGTTTGTTTCTCACTTGATGATGTGGGAACTTCACATGAGGTTTTGTAAGCACCACTTGACTTGTTATGGAGCTCCTCCTTATCCTTGAGTGACATCTCATCAGCAACAATTCTTCCAATGACTTACGTTGGCTTGAGATCTTTGTAATTGGGCATCATTTGAATCAATGTACATACAACATCATATTTTCCGTCCAAAGCTCTTAGGATCTTCTTGATGATGAATTTGTCGGTCATCTCTTCACTTCCTAAGCCGACGATCTTGTTTGTGATAAGAGCAAGCCTAGAGTACATTTCAGCGACACCTTCACCATCCTTCATTTTGAACTTGTCAAGCTGACTTTGAAGCTCATCCAACTTGGATTCCTTGACGGAGTTGGCACCTTCGTGCATATCAATCAAAGTATCCCAAATTTCCTTTGCATTCTCAAGACAGCTGATTTTGTTGAATTCTTCGGGGCACAATCCGTTGAAGAGGATATCACAAGCTTGCATGCCTGCAGGTCGACTCTAGAGGATCCCCGGGTACCGAGCTCGAATTCGCCCTATAGTGAGTCACATTACAAGCCAATACACATAATAGCACAACGGCGGGGTTATGTCCAAGAATATGCATTTTCATATTATGCTTCCAACTAGATACTCTCCTAGGTTGTGAAACCAAGTCTATGACTTCCAAAAGCTATGAAAATCAAAGCAAATGGAGACCAAAGCTATGATACCACTTGTAGGATCGAAAGTATGTCTAGAGGGGGTGATTAGAC